>NW_011967245.1:2719439-2726409 GCF_000949405.1 Vollenhovia emeryi | reverse complement strand
CCCCAATTATAATTTTTACATTCCTCAACGTTGCAAATTTCGCATAATTAATTTAAGTCACCGAGTAATTAATTTTATAATCGTCAGTCAAATATAAATCAAGATCCGCTTGAGTTTAATTTATAAAATTTGTTCAATTATTAAATTCTTAAAGCTTAATTTGGCAAAATTCTTCAACTTTTAGTGAATAAATTATTTTTTACAAATAGTAAGTCGATTTTATAGTATATACACTTTTGCTAAGAGAAATATTATTATATATTCAGAGAAAATTATATTACACTTTTCCAGACTTATACGTGTGTGTGTGTGTGTCTGGCTTTGGGGACATTTAAATTGCTTCCACATTTTATTTTGCCATTGACCCAGTTTGAACATTCCAAGTGAGCCAGAAGCGTTAGGAACTTTTTGCATGCGTTACGGATCTATGATGCTGCATGGATGCGTAAATATTACGAATAAATCAAGACGTAATTGACTATCGTTTGGCTTATCCGACACGGATATGGAGAGAAGTGGTGCATTAAAATAATAATAACGAGCAGTGCAGGCTTTTGTGGGGCAAATGCATGAATAAGAAATAAACACAACTTTGTGGCAACTCGACAGGCCATAGCCTGCTGTATCAAGAACGAGTCTTATCTTTCCAGTTTGGTGTGTGATTTATATATGTGCACACTGTGCGAAAACTTTCTCCGTATATTTTTCCGCATATTCCTCTGTCATATGAAAACAAATATTTCACAAATAATCCGCATATTTTATCAATTCAATCAAAATACTACTTAGAGAATATTCATCTTAAATGTGCGCATGATCTTCTCTTTTATTTTCTTTATTGTCACGCAAAGTCGCTGAATGAATCGAAAGGGTAAAATTGACAAGATTAGCACGACGCGATATTAATTCAACGGATTTTTAGAAGAACTTGAAACGGTCGATCGAGATACAATTTTCTCAGCTTCCCGACCGGAAAATTTCAACCGCAGCTATCAATCGTACACTTGACAAACGTCGATCGATTCGTTTCCCTACGTTGCGTGACATTGTGTAACACACGATGGTGCGCGATGGTGCATTTCGTTGGAATAACGGCAATCGCCGGTGGACGAATTTACGTCCGCGTGTGGCCACTTTCACTGGCAAGTTTCCTTTTAACGCGAAGAAAATGCAGGCTCTTCGTGCCCGTTGTCGCATTTTACCTTGTCCCTGACAACGTTCCGCCGGCGCACCTTTTAATTCAGCCACGGTATTTGTATAATAGCAATTGCATCAATTTCACCCGGAATGCACTCGAACTAAACCACTGCGATTAACCCACCCGCTGACGCGACTCGCGTCCGCACGACGCGAAATTTTCACCGTTTATCCTTAAATGGCTTAAAGTGTGTTTTTTATTTCGCGTGAGAGTATAAAGAAATCTGGGGACGTTTCAACTTTGCTGCAAGAAAACGTTCACTTTCAATCGGCCAATTAAAACTGTTGAATTAAAAATAATATATTTATCTCGGAATAATATATTTACACTATATACTAATCTCTTATATGCACATACGCATTATCGGTTTTAATTTTTATAAAAGTAAATAGAAACAAAATGATAGAGAGAAGTTTTCCTTCTGTAGATTATTATAAATTATACGTACAAAAGTAGTTTTCAATTTTACAATGCTTTTATAAAGTTCGCAACTCTCATTCTTTTTTTTATATATAATTTTCTACAAATTTTTATATTAATTTTGAAATTATGCGAGTGTCGTCTTTATCATATACCATGGTATCCCGGATAACGTAAAAGATATCAAATTAATGCTTCTATTCTTAATCTCTTCTTTAAAATGATACTGGTATCACATCCGTAAAATACTTTTTGGATAAGCAATTTTATGTTCTATTAGAGATTTCTTGGCAAGTAAACCAAAGTACATTCTGACACGAAAATTTCCAGGATATGCAAATAAAGATGTACGCGAAAGTATTCGACTTTCTTGACAACCATTTTCTCTGCAATAATTAAATTTCAAAATACCGAGATCATTGGCGTAAACTCGCTTAATTTTATACAGTAGTTAAATAAGCTGCTGCATTTATACTACTTATCCATTTATGCGATGTATTCAATTTTTATTTTAAATTATTCGCGAATTTGATCGATAGATCTTATCGTTGTACGCAGTGATGTGAAAGATGTGAGGAACAATTAATTGTTCGCGTTTTTCAGTGGAAAAGCCGGCGCTTCGCGCAAGACATTTTAGAAAAGGTGGGAACCGCAGGCAATGAACTATTTCGTGTGTGGTACAACGCGCCGCAAGTGAAAATGTTCTCTTTCTCTCTCTATTCCTCGAAACCACGACATTCACTCAGTCTATGCTAGCTCCCAGCTGTAATTCATCTCGGCTCGTCGCGCCTATACGTAAAGTAGCACTTGAATGACGCGCTGCAAGTAGATCGAGGTTAAAGATTTCTATGCCCCAAGGTTAAGGATCTTTGTAAGTACTCTATTCGCCTAAACTCTAGGACTTTATCCTTATAGCCAGGTGGCCCCTACGGCTATAGCTGTCGGAAGTAAAAGAAGAAACTTTTTTAACGAGGGACACACGTTTCAATCATCTTCAAACTTTCTCTACCACGTATTGGAACCGTCGATCTAGATTGAATTGCGAGTATTTTTGGTCGTGTGGTTTTTTGACTATTTGTAAGATATCACTTTCTTGTGGTTCTACATTAAAACGTTCTAAATTTTTATTTTAAATAAATTTATATAGTACGTGTACTTATTTTTCTCGCATTTTTTTAAGGCTTAACATTTTTTACTGTTTAAATTAATTAAAAACAAAAAGTCGTAATTGTACCTTTTAAAATTGCACCGTAGAAATATAATTTATTACAAATAAATAATAAAGCGCTGTATTTTTATAATTTTCTCAGAAAAATTTACCGCCGAGTCTCACAATTTTCTACATTCTAATGTAATATTGTTTGTCGAATTTACCTTCTCATCGTTCAAATTTGCGGTGTTATGTTCCGAAGATGCAGTTATAAGTGCCGCCCATGCTATAAGAGCAACCTGTAAGGAGAATAATCATAATCCGCGCGTGAAAGAAAAATGACATCGTTATCGACATTTTAGAAATACCTAAACGTTATAGATTTATAAAAATACAATATAACACAATGTACTTTTTGGAAAACAACTTTTATCTTATGGTTTCTTACATGCAAATCTGTATATAATGTAACAAATAAAATGATAAGATCGTAAAAGAGAAGAAAAATTAATAAACTGTTAATAATAAGTTTAATATAATTTTTCTCTTGGTTTTCTTTAATAAAAATCATGCATAATGATTATTTACTGACTTTAAAAATTATAATTAACATCAAATTAGTCTAAGGTAAACAAGTACATGTGTAGAGAGTAGTACAATATATAATTAATTGAGATAGGGAGAGTTTTAAATTGCTCTGTCAACACTCACTTTTAATTAGCTTGTAATTGATATAATAGAGTTAAGATAAAATTATTTATATTACACTTCTAAATTTAATTTTGTATTAGCGTTTGATATAAAGAGCGATTTTTACTTTACACTTAACTAGTATCTTTATTTTACGTTCATTTATTTACGTATATTAATTTAGCGTTGATTAACTTTTTATGCTTATCCAGAATTCAGAATCGAGTTAAAAAATGCAAATACGTAATGTTAAAATGTTAAATGTTAAACAAGAAAATTTTCAATCGAAAAATTTAAACATAAATTTAAATTTGACTCCCATTTAAACTTGATTAAAGCACTCTACAAAAGGACGAAACATAAGGACCGATTTAACTCACAGCGTAGAGTCTCATATCTTCTGCCTTAATGCATTAATGAGCAAGAATTTTGGAAACGAACAGCACAAGTCCTCCGCGTGATCTTGCCACCGGCGATTTCCGGTTCTCTTTGCACGGTAATATCCGCGCGATGATTTTCGCGTGCCCGACGCATGCACTCCGCAACGAGACAGTGTGTATACTACTTCATCTTGACGCGATACAGTTGACTTAAGCCGAAGCTCCAGTTATCCCCCACGCCAGCGAGTTGAGAAGCCGCGGCAGCCACCTACGAAATCCCTCCAGCATCCACGATGCACGCCTCACACTCCTCCACCCATGTCGCTTACCTGGTGGATCGGAGGAAGCAAGAGGGTCCGTGGTGAGGAGAACGCCGAGGAGAGAGGCAGGGACAGTCGTGGAGGGTGAATAGCTCGGAGAGAGAGAGAGAGAGAATTAGCGATGGGTATGCGATGCGACGTGGAACGGATGTTTCTGTATTAGCCGATGGTGGAAACTAACCCTCAGCAAATTTCAAATTTATTTTCAAATAGGAATTGATTTTCAAACATGACTCATACGGATCTCCCAGGAAATAGTATCTTTCTGCAAAAATTTACTATCTTGCGAAGACGAGTTATCTTAGTGTTACTTCGGAAAATAATTTAATGATGATGTTTCTTGACTCAGGCCTAGTTTCACCAAACGTCGCTTAACTGTGATCTTGGTTTAATTCACGTTTGTCTCTTTCTAAAGTAACAGTGGACAAGAGGCAAAAAACGAACTTTAGCTAAGCTTAAAGCTAAACATTGTGGGTGAAACCGGACCTAAGGTAAATAACTAGATAATTATTATATGCAGAGTAATCGTGGATCTTTTATTTGTTTGGATTTTGGTCGTCTTATGTTCATCAGTAGCGGAACACGAGGTGGTGAAAGTGACATTGACTGCTCGAAGAGGGGATTTTAATGACTCTTCAATTTTCCTCTCTTTCATTCTCGAATGTTATGCACGTCGTTATACTTACGGCACTCGATTTCACCGGAGCAATTAAATGGATTTTTTGGATAGGTGAGAAAAATAGAAGAATAAGATAGAAAATCAAAATAGAGCGATTTTATTATTTGCTCGAAACGATTTATAAACGTCTGAAGTAAGAAACGCGAATAAAAGAATTGTGTGTGTAAAGAGAGAATTGTTACGAGTTGGAAATTTGTAAAAATATTACTTCTTTAATATTATTATATTTAAATTCTTCATATTTCGATATTCCTTACACGAATTTATCGCACAATTTTACAATAAGATATAAATTGGATGCTAATTTTTTTTAAATATATTTATAAATTTAATGCATAAATACATATATACTTAAATGTGTGAAATAACATGCAACAACGCGCGGAAAGGAAAACGAACGATTGAAGAAAACTATGATTTATTAAATGCAATTATTTTTCTCTGCGATATTTTATCTACGTTTAAATTTATTCTTTGAAGAATAAAAATCATTTGATATTGTTAAAAAATTTAGATTCGCAAGTTGCGGAACGTACGAAAATTATCAAATGTTTATGACTTATAAACTGTTCGTATATTCTTGACAATAATCATGTGAAAACTTATGTGTGTATATGATACACGCGATTATAACTTTCTTCTTGACAAAAGAAGAACTATCAATCCTACTTCTCGATCCTTTATTTTCCTCTCTAGTTTTCCCCTATTCCATAAGTGGCAAGTTGTATGGTATATAAAATTAGAACATATGAGTACGCATGTCAATTAATGCGTTCGATATATTTTAACTCTTTAACCATTAATTAAAGCTATAATTATTTTACTTTTATAACAAAATTTCTTAAATCTTCCAAATAAATGAGCTGTTGGTGATATAATAATATTGAATGAGTGAGTGTGCGTGTGTGTGAGTGAGTGAGTGAGTGAGTGAGTGAGTGAGGGGGGGAGAGAGAGAGAGAGAGAGAGAGAGAGAGAGAAGTATAAGAGAGAAGTTACATAATATAATATCAATTTACACTGTGTTGGTAAAAGTACGTGACACGTAAACTGCACAAAATAAAATGTATTTTAATGATAGGGCAATACTGATGACTTGACACGACATTTACTTCTCCTAACATTTTACGTGTCTCAGCAACATATTTTAATGCGGTGAAAGGAATATTAGTTATGCGTTTGAACATCATGCATGGATGTACGTGAAGATATGTACATGTATAATGTAGTCTATACTTACCATGCAAAAATACGCCGTGAGATGATTGCAATTGCAGAGAGATTGTTTAAATTCTAATTATTTTACCAACTTGCCAGAACGGGATGTTCTTCCTTTCGCAGCACACACAAGATTGGTAACCGCAACGAGACAGTGCCGGTATATAGGAATGTGTTTTCCTTCCAAACATAATAGACAGTAATAGTTGTTTACGTACAAATCTGAAAGCCTAACAATCATAGACTAACAGCAACAGGTCAAATTCCGTTGAAATGGTATCAAATTGCAAATAAAATTTGAATTCACGAGTTAATAAATGTACGTGATTCATTTGTAATTTGTAAAGATGATGAAGAAATGGATTATGTGACTTGAAAAGTTCTGTAAATAGCTTCGAAATTTGTCGAATTAGAACGATTTTATAAAATTTTATAAAATGTAGTTACATTATTTATATCGTGTAATCTGTTGTCGTGGATAATGTAACGTAACGAATTCTGTAACAGAATATTTTATTTCGTAATCATGTTTTATTCATATAAAATATAATGCTTTGAAGTATGAATATTTACCAATCTTATGTGTGCTGCGAAAGGAAGAACATGTTTCAATTTGCACGTATGATGGAGTCGTTTAATTTAATTTAATTTATCGCAAAGAATTAAATATAGGTACTTTCAAAGTTATAGAAATATTAGGCAATATTCTTTTGTCATTGCTGAAAATAAATACCTTTAATATTGAAATACGGCTGTATTTAATTTTTATAATCATAAAAATTAGGTGTAGTTCCAGAAAGTACATACCCCGGATTTTTTTCGAAACTCAGTATTCCTACGTATTTTGACGTGCTGATTACGGATATCGTAGTGAAAATTGGCGACTACTTGATTTTCATGGTGAAAATCATGAAAAGG
>NW_011967245.1:2673488-2718514 GCF_000949405.1 Vollenhovia emeryi | reverse complement strand
TAATAAAAATCGTAGTTTTTTACGTATATCCCGGTATATACGGAAAATAAATGTTTTGGACAAAAGTTTGAGATCTTACAGAGTTTAACATTTTAGGTTCTATACATTTTCATCATACGAATAACGGGGATGTGTACATTTCGGAAATTTATCCATTTAATTTAATCGAGTTATCTTACATAGATTACCTAAATTATTTGTAGTTTTGAATATTTTAGCTCGCTTTTTCTTAGAAACGTAGCGGGAGAGGTAATGACGATAAGTGATTACGTCGACAAAAAATATTTATTATTTTGGTGTGTGTGCTTTACATGAGAACAAAACATGTCTCTGATAATTACAGGAACGAGCAGCAATTCAATCTCGCTTTTTTTCACATCTTTAATCATCTAACGTTTGTCTTGTTTGTCTTAATATGCAGCATTTCTTTCACACAAGATGTATGTTGTATATGTGTGTGTGTGTCGCGCGCGTGTTGCACGTGTGTGGTGGGAAAAGAAATGTAAATAGATGTAAAATAGAAGAGATTTACATAAATCCATACATTTCTCAAGAAACAGCAGATGGATGAAGAACTCAAAAGACTCACATAGACGTATACTTGCACGCACGCGCGTGTTATGCATACTATAAATCAATCATCCTTCAAGTTCTTCGCCGTTAGATCTGGTCATTTTACTTGCACTTTATGCGTCTCAAACGGAGTAAGCGTATTCGGATTTTAGTTGCGAAAGTAGGAAAGAGACAAATGTGTAGGTATAGCAATTAAAACGAACAGATCCAAATTGCCGCGTCGCGAGGACGGGATGTTTCCGCGTGTGTTAAACGTATTGAACGAAAAATATTCAGGCCTCTCGTTTCCTACGAAAGGTTTAATCTTTAATCTTACACCTGCATACTTAACAGTATTTCATTATACACGATACACACGAACATTAATGTCCAACACATCGAAGCGAGGAGTAATTTATTAAATTTTAATGTTAAACGGGGGACACTGAAGCGAACAAAATAGATGGGGAGATTGAATCCAAATGTAAAAGTTTGCTACTTATAAATCATCGACGGAATTTCAACGAGGGGCAAATAGAAACCGGCTATAACTTCTTCTTTTTCTTTTGTTCCTTCATATAACAGGTGTTTCGTATAAAGCAACTGTACACTCTATCAATCTGGCAATCCTTATCTTTATATGTATATCATTTCGCATAACCTTCTTTTGCGTGTCATTCTTAACACAGCAGTCGGTTTTTTCAACTTGAAAAAATTAATTCTGAGGTGCGAAGCATACTGCGCTAACGTTATCAATAATCTATCTATTGTTCTAGTTTATTCGCTGGCTAATCGAAACTATTTCAATCTTGCAAGATATACGATGGTCCTTCCTGTACTTTCTCCAGAAAAATATTACATACAATGTTGTACTATAATAGAACTCGTTTTCTCGCTCTCTTTCTCTCTCGTTCTCCTGACATATGGAAAAATACAACTTTTTTCCCCCACTAAAGAAGTTAATAATAATATCTATTCTAATTGCTACATTATTATTTAGTTACATCTCCTCCCTTTCTTCATTATTATTCTTGCCTTATTCTTATCCTATTTGCCATCGATTAGAAATCATTCATGTTACCAAATGTGTGCAATGACGCTTCGGGTTTCATCATTTTTACACAAGTGGAAATATTGAATACAAAAAATATACGTATTCTAGAATCAAAGAAGATTATTAGGTAGGCGCTATAAACGTTGTAAAGTCTGCTGTTAATATTTTGAAAATATCTTTAAATAGAAAATGCTATGTTTTTCGTTTGTCTCGTACAGAACTTCTCTTGTAGATAAAATTGTGGAAGTCATATCAGGTACTTTTGTGGCTTTACTCAACGGTGCGAACGAAAAGAGAGACTTACATGTTGGTGATAATTAACAGTTAAATAAGTTGATTATTCGATTATTAAGAAAAACTTTGATTCGTCGATTATGAGACACTTCTGAAACAATATTAGTCTTTCAATTTGCATTAGAAATTTAGAAACTGAGAACGTCACTCCATCAAGAGTGTTCTCGGATAATTGCTATTTTCTATAATTACCTGCCCACTTCTAAAAATAAAATTCTTCAGCAATCAATTAAAATATATCGTTCGTTTAAAATATCATGTTCTTGTGCACTCACGGAGCCGTTTCCTTTTTGTAACTAAAGTTTCAGTAAATACAGATGCATATGCATACAGTATTGAGAATAAATTTCACCTATGGACTTCTTTGCATTACCGACCAATCAATGTTTAATACAATTAAAATTGCCTCGTGATCGCTAATCGCCACAAAACCAATAGAAAGAAAATGATATCGCAGTTCGCTTAACCACTAATTATCCATACTCTTGATTAACCCGCAATTCTATCACACTCTGTGACTCTAATCCACATACGTGACGATCAACATTCAACATGCAGGGAACATCACATTGAGTTTAATATATGTGTGACAACATATCGTATCTACGTCTCTTAGCTATATATTAAGGGTGTCTTTCCCGTTGTTGCGCTTCTTTTTGCGAACTATCACTTTCGTGAAAGTGTGCATGAGCGCGGAGCGATCACGCGCAATCGCTCGTAAAACTTATAGGAATTTTAATCGCTATTAATAATTTTAGTAAAACAAAGCAAGAAGAATCGTCGACACACTTGCCCGTTTTGTACAAGGCTTTACAAGGCCGTAGTATATTTCTATTTATGTTGATATTCTTCAGTGCTTCCCGACACGTTGTCAGCCATTTATTATATTCAAACAGATGTCAGAGATTTAATTAATAAAAATTATGCGGCTACGTTAGAAGAGATTGTTGTCACTTAAAATTATTCAATACGTAGAATTTATGATTAAAAGTGGTTGTATTAAATATATATGATTTGTAAATATGGATACACTTGTTCAATATTAATTCTCTTATTTATGAAAATTAAATTATAAAATTAAGCAATGAGTGACTTTAGTAATTTTCATTTAAGAGCAAGCAGATATCAACAATTTCTATAAGTACAGTACGTACTCGCTACTTTATGCACCCACTACGCAAAAAGGTGGGCTTTCATAAATAAAGTTTTGTATAAATTTCCCTAAACTTGGGACAACTCACAATACGTGTCACAAACGAAGGAAATCAGTTTGCTGTACACCAGCGAAACGTTTTCTAACTGCCATCCCTATGGCTGATGAGAAAATGGCAGAATTCCTTAACGTGTCTAAGTTTATAAATTCTAATTTCTTTAAGTATCTACAGTCACTAACGACAGCGATATATTAGAAAGACGAAATTCGGAGAATATTGGAAAAAACAGTTCGATTGCTTTAGTATATGGGAATCGCTCGAGTTATCTCGAGCGAAACGATGTCGTAGAACGTGAGAAGAAGTCGATTAGTCGAGACCAAGAGCTTTCTGCTAATCGAAGAGGGGTACTTTTAGCGATAAATCGCTCTAGTCAAATTTAATTTAAGTTTTGCAGGCTAATTATCGCTAAAGACATTTAACTACCAGTCCCTAGTTGTTCTGCGGTCGAAATTATTTTGGGTCCCGAATGATTATTGTAACTCGTTTAAAATCTTTTACATACGATTCCGCTTTTCGCCTTTCTCCTCCCCTCTCGAAGCCGCACGCTTCGTTTTAATTACACATTTTACAAATCATCAGTTTAACGGCTAGTACTTACAGGTGTACGTATGTAACAATTAATCGCGCATCTACGAGGATCAAGCGTTCCTTTTGCGACTCGTTCGAATATTAGGTTTTAGGCCGTACTTGAGCACTCGCTGTTGAGAAACGGAGATCGTGATCGTCGTTATCGTCGATCGCTTAAATTCCCGCGAGGGAATCCTTTCCCGCGAAATGTGGCAAGGTGACGAAAATCATAACGTGACGGAAATGAGACGGAAAAAGAATTGTACAACTGGCAAATGGCTAGTTACTTCGTTCCTCTCGCACAGCGTTTCGTCACAAAGTAAAGCGTAGAAAAATCGATCGTGTGCCCATTTAAGGGTCTTCCGACGAGTCCTTAGTGTCAGTAATACAGCGTTACTTAAGGAATTAAGCAAACTCGAGCGGATACAGGATCGATTTCCATCGCCGAAACGCCGATATGAGCACGCTTCCTGCTACGCAGGCTGGAGAACTTGCCATTGTTGTTTGATCCACGTGAAGACACGCGCGCACTTCCGTGAGATTGTCCCTGACACTTACAGTTAGACATTAGAACGAGTACAACACAGATATGTAAGGGAAGAGGCTGTCGCTTGTAACTCTTAATTAACAGCGTTCTCAACGTGGTGGCCGATCGCATCAATATCCATTTCGTCTCGAGAGGAAGGAAGCCCACTTCCTTCAACGTTCATCAATAATTTTTCAGGGAATGTTTCTATCCGCGATTGATTGACCTGATAATTTACCACATACCGAGCGTAGAATTACGCAATAATTAGCGTTGTGTGTGCTCGTCACTAGGAATATTTTACACACGACCTGCAGTATATGTATACACGGTATGAATTGTAATAAGTACGCGAGACACACACATATTATCTTCTATCGATAGCGTAAGTTTGGATCAATAGTTTCGATTGTCAAGATTGATACAACGTATTTGTGTGCACGTGTGTATTTGCCTGTCCGCTTATCTGTTTATCCGTCCGTCCGTGTGTGCCTTGTGTATGTAGGTGTTCGTCATAATTAGACGTGAGACAATAAGTGAAACAGACTCAGGTCATGCTCTACATTAAGACGCTAGCGTTCTGTATCGTAGAAAAATCGTAGTTGCTCTCTATCCGAGCGAATGACACGTGTCTAGATTTTACTATAAGATACGGATTTTACTGTAAGCTCGAACTTCGTCGAAAAACTAGACCGCTAGAAGATCTCCAGAGACGCGTGAGAAATGAGCGAAGCGCGGCGTTCAAATACAATTTAATCTCTTGTTCTTCGGAGCATCGTAACCACACAGAAAGTGTGGTACTTAATTACCAATTTAATTTTTTCATATCTATTTAAGTGTGCAAATGTAAGATGTTGCATATATAAAGTAAAAGAAAGTGTTTAATTAGAAAATTAATATTAATTTTATATAAAAGGACATCCTTGAACCCAAGGAATGCAGGGCCGATATAAATAAAGGTAAAAATAATTTGAAGAACAAGAGATTAATTTGTCATTTGCAATTTTATCAGTTAAGATCACTGACAGTGTGATTTAAAACTAATACCGTTACGAAATGTAAATTCTCATCTTGAGCTCTAATAATTATTAATTTGTCTAAAATAGTCAAGAAGAGAATAAGCAGCAGCGATAGTAGTAACGATAACAACGGCATCGATAACTAACGATCGTAATAGTTTATTAGGTCACTTCCAAGGCTAGTAGAAAACTTGTTTAGAATGCGCTCAGCTACTTACAAAGGAGAGAAGTCCTCCGTCTAGAATATAGATGATTGCATTCGTACGAGAAGATTGTCCATGCGATCTCCGTGTGAGGAAACTTTCGACGAAATGCATTTGCACGAATTAATTCGTGACCTTCCGTCGAAAGTTTCGCCGATTTCCTTCACCCCCGCTACAAATATCTCTTTCGCTTGTGTTTTCTGTTTACGCAAGGTATCGTATTTGGAATTTATTTCTTTGTCTCTTTAACACGATTCGTATTTAACTTATCGTTCACTCGTGAAAGTAAATTAATTAATTGCATTACGAGTCGCGTGTCAATTAAAATTGTCCGACTTTGGCGAATGCGTAATATTATTAATATTAATAAGTAATATTATTAAGACCGGTATTATATATGACATAATGAATAAAATACACGTACGAGATTGTATGAAGTAATGCGTAATTTGTTTTACAGCAAAGTTCGAATATTTGTGTCGTTTAATATATTCATGACATCGGATATGCTTCTAGACCGATTATATTCGTGAGACGTTATTTTTTCTACGATATATCTGACGTAGCCCTCGCAAAGGCACAATCGTCTCGTTTATGAGTCTTGCGAGGCGTGTCGCTGGCGTTCGAGGCGAGAGACTGATGTAGCGATTATATCGACAAAAGATGCGTGAATAGCACAACCGTAATTAAAGTGTCTTTTTTTTTCTTCTTTTTTTTTCCGGGCCGGGCTTTCCCGCTCTGCGCGTTTTTAAGTAAAAAATTACTTTCTTGATGCTTGGGCGCTCGCGATTCCGCTCGCACGTCTTCTCGATCAAACGTCCGCCGTTTGCAGATTACAGAAAAAGAATTGTCAAAGGAATCGCAAGATTTGTCCAAACTATCGGATCTCAGAGAACCGATGTCAATGATGAACAGGTAAAAGTTGTCGTAAGAAAAGTTAGAGCCTGATACTTAACCGAGGTCGCAATATTTTCAAAAAGGTGTAATCGAACGAAGACGCACGTACAGGAAAGAACGAAATTACACCAATGTAAGAACCGCACATGTGTACCGTCATTAAGAATTTCGTTTCGAGGGACTTGCGAAAAGAAATGTTCGATTGGACTTTCGTTGACATCCCTTAAACATCTACATCGTTAACACCGAGTTTTAATGATGTGGGACAGTGACACCTTGTATTTATCCTTAATCGTATCATTTAAACACATGTACATTTTGATTATCCTTCGTTACAGTTTCCCCGCGGATTGTAATAATATATTATAGTATATAATATATATATTTATTTATATAGGTGTGTGCGTGTGTATACCACGTCCCGGGTCGATATCGACGCCGTGAGCTTCACGTTATACACACACATACACACGCAGCATCACTTAAGTACCGCCGCGTGCAGTTCCACTCGTCTGTGCGCGCGTCACACTTCAGCATGATGATAAATTTGTGAATCGCTTACGACGGGACTCGTGGATCATATCGTGAGGATGCTGCCGGGTCGTTAATTAATTCTGTTACGATATTATCACGTTTATTACCTATCACTAATTACTCGGGCGGGGTAAGCGCAATAATTCTGGACAATCCATTATGCCCCTAATCTCGTCGCGGGACATTGTGGGACTTAAACATTCACATCAACACGTCCCGAGAATCATCGTAAGTCGTCCCGAAGCGATAGATTAAGCTCGTGTTAGAATTTTCGCCGTATACGTGCCTGCCCTCGTCTCTTCTCCGCCAATTTTTCTCCTCACTCCTTGCCTTTCGTAGCCAATCGAAACTGCTTGAGATTGCTTCGTGGAGTCACAGTGATCTTCGAGACGCTACGCAAAACGGGACGTCAGTGTTACATCTGAGAAACGTCGAAGAGATCCGCCTGTCCGTCCCGCCTATCAGTCTACGAGCTACAAAAATTGTGCGACTTCTAAACACCGAGTTTGGTTGGTTATTATTCAGGTTGGCCGCGAAGTTACCTCCGGGAACTCATCCGCTCGTCTCGCCACCACCTCGAGCTAATTGTTCCATTTTTTTTTTCTTATCATCGGCTCGGCCAGCGAGCCTGGAAACGATTGTCTACCATTAAATAGTTAAAGCATTTAATAATTTCGTCGATCGAGGCATTTCATTCGATTCGGTTGTTTTCTATTTTCTCGTCACTTTTTTTTGGAACTTTATGGAACGTCATGTACAAAAATTCTGAATTTCTATAATTCGAGATTGTTTCGCAACGACTTATGTCGATATAATATTTGTACAAATTAACGTTTATGTGGGTGGCAGATGTAATGTAAGGGAACAACGAAACGTAACACAATTCGGAATTGCACGTCGATCGTAAAAGCAGGACAAAAAGATTGTCATCGTTCGCTATAGTTTCGCACACTTCTGTTCCGCATTCCAAATCGAATATTTATATTGAAAACAGAACGCGAGTCCTGAAAAATGCCTCGTCGACGTAGAAAGATCAAACAGGCTCTATATCCCCGTTAGACCCTCAAGTATCGACATTTGAATTAGTAAGTGCGAAATTCGATCGAATCACTGACTGGATCAACCAGGTGAGACCGCCGCCGGCGACAGATGTCGATCGAGCTTCGCTTCGTATAATCGACGCGCTCGACGTCGGTATTATATTTGTTTCGGGAAAAATGGACCCTTAGTCATTCCATCAGGATACATGGCTGCCTCTACTCGTCTCTGTAGTTGCTCGAAAAATAAATTTTCCTCACCTTCCTCCCTTTGTCCCTGCTGTTTCGTGCGAGCAAGACTTGCACAGGTACACCTTTATTGCTAAAGTCACTGCGAGTACTCTCGCGGATAACGAAAGGCGTTAATCGAAGGAACTCGGTTCTCTCGAACCTATGTTTTCCTCTCCCCCCCCCTCTCTCTCTCTCTCTCTCTCTTTGCCGAGTTTTAGATGCGACGACGCTGACGCTGACATCGTCCCGTAAGCGGGAGCTTGCAAATTCAATGGAAGCGTTATGTCTTTCTACAATTTTTTTTTTAAGTTGATTGTCTTCTTGAACAATAGTATAAACCATCTGAAGTTGATTGTCTTCCGGTTATACGCTATGCATGATCCTTTTCAATTAAGTTTGTCGTGCAGCACTTGGTATAATCGATTCAGGTTACTGACTGATCTTATTACTTTTGAGAATCGCGTTTTGTACATCGCGATGAGCAATTTGAAGCTCTTGCGCTCCGCGACAACCGTTTCAATTTTTACATTTATATTAGAAGAAAGGATAAAAACTTTTATTATAATATTCCGATAATTATCCAACTCTAGAAATACACCTTTCCTCTATCTTATATTTATTTATGAATATTTATAAATAATGAAGCAATCCAGCTGACAGACGCGTTCGTTACTTGTTTGTTTGCACATTTGATTAATTAACAATTAATTATAGGATACGTTAATCGACTTAACGTCAGCCAAATTACGAGTGCCAATTAATTTAACATTCATATATATTGCAGCAGGTCGAGTGAAAAGTATCTTTTTACCTGAATACATCCGCTGTTGCGAATATAAGTTATAATTGAAGAGCCGCGGCAACACAGAAAGACTGAAACTTCGTCGACGCAAACTATTCGCCTTCTGGAACAACGTGAGCCTCGTCGCTACACTCAAAGACTTGTGATAATAAGAAATGCCGTTGCCCCGCCGGGATCGCGATCGCGTTGTATCCGAGCCAGCCGGCATTGCCACGTGATCAGCCACGATTTCCATCAAGAGATGATCTTGACGACGGGCTCGCCCTCGTCCTTGAGCAAAAGGCTCAATCTGAGGTCGAGCTCGCCGGCCTCGAGGGCCCACTTTTCCCTTAGCCATCATGGCGAGTCCGCGTTGTGCGTGCCGAGGGTGTGGATCGGGAAGAGCGGATACCAATCGAAGATGAATTCCTTCGGCGGCAGTACATCGATGTCCACTTCGGCGCCACCCAGCCCCTGGTTGCTCTCGAAGCCCTGCTTCTTCTCCCACAGCATCACCAGCAAGTGCCTGCTCTGCAGGGTGTCGCAGCGCCCGTATTTCAGCGTCTGCCGATACTGCGGAGTCTTCGAGTGTCGCACCACGCGAGTCTTGCGCTTCTGCAACCACTTGTCGCCGTCTCGTTCGCGCAAGTACGTCTTCACGTAAGTATCTACGGATAAGGGATAGAAAAATTTCGTCTGTCAATACTCGGGGGGGAAAATGGTTTGAAAATCTGACATTTTCGACTTTCGTGTAGAAAGAATTGTCTTCTCTCGTGAACTTCCAATTGAAAATGTAGAGCAAAGGGACACTTGGCTTCTCATAGCAACACAAAAAATAGAATGTGGCGAGTGTGGCACAGAGAAATGTGCGCTGCTTGGTGAGCAAGTGAACGAAAAGTTTTTTTTCGGAATCTCCCGAAGGAAAGTAGCAACCACCGAGAGTATAAGGTATACTCCTCCAGATGGGAGGTTTCCGGCAAGGTGAGCAGCCTACCGAAGATAAAGTAAAAGCAAATGCTCAAAGTACCAGAACGATGACTGGATAAAACAGGTTCTAAGCCTAATACACGAGGAAGAAGAAGAAGAAGACCAAAAAAAAATAGAAATGATCAGACGTCCCTGAAGGAGGAAAGGCAAGATGTATCGTTATCGTGAATCTTATTGAATCTTTTTGCCAATTAAAATATTTAAAACTGAGCTAATGGCTTTTAGCTATCTTTAAAATATTCATAAAAACGTTACGCGCTGGTTTTACTGCAGCTTCGACCTTAATAAGCCTTAACAAGTTAGCGGATGTAGGTCGTTGCGATTAACCGGCGCGTTGAACGCCCGCTCGGAAATTTGTTTCTAAACGCTAAAGTAATGCATGAATAATCAAGACCGAACACCCGCACCCTGTAAAAGTAACGGGTACGAAATTAACGCCCGCGCGAGGATAGATAGCCGGCAGGATCTCAAAGGTACTACGTTGCTAGAATTTTATAGTAAGTGCAAACAGAAACGAATAACTCGAATGGGGAGGAATTAACAGCGGTAAAGGAGGAAGGCACGCTCCTCATTACCTGGCTCGTCCTTCTCCTCGGGACAGATATCCCTTGCGCAGATAACTTCGACCTCGAGAGTTCCCTTGCACATATAGAAGCCCAGCTGTACTTCGCCATTCTGTGCTCCTGCAACGTTTACGGTCAAGTATGTACGGAAGTATTCGAAAATTGTAATAAGTTTCTAACGAAATAAAGCTAGGATAGACATTCTCGAGATTTAAATTAAATGAAATATAAATGCGAATTTCAGCTCCGTGACGCCATCGATTGAGCAAAATTATAGCAGTCAAGTATAATGTGGGAAATTACATCGTGGCTAGAACTAAGAGGTGAGAATATGTAATATTTTCGCGGGGAAACAAATAATTTGTAATCTCAAGGAGGTTACTGGGCTGGAACGGATATTTTACCACTGCTTATTTTGTATCCTTTCGGCAGCAACTGTCCGCGACCCAGTTTCAGATCGACGCCATTTTCGTTTCTCGCCGGCTGACTGCAATAACAAAAGTTGGTGCCTTACAAATTCAATTATGTTTAACTTAATGAATATCAATGCGGGATGATCCCGAGCTTGCGTCCGCTCCTCTCGCGTGTACGGCGAACGGACTAAAATATCAACGACGCGATGATATAAAGCGTAATTGATGAATTGATAATAAACGCACTGAACATGTGAATAGACCAGAGTGATTGATCCGTTTTAACTTGTCACGAAAAGATGGATCGCGTACCTCCATTTCTCGTCCTCGTCGGATTCGCTATTTCGATCGTAAAATCTCTCAGGAATCTCCATGACGCTGTCTTTGCGCTCACCCCGCCCTACGAGTTGAAAAAGATCTTCTCACACTATTGATCACATTGGACCGGCTGCAAGCTGTATGGCGTTGCACGAGCAAGCGCGAACCGGTTTTACCAAGATATTATTTATTCATCGAACATACTCATATTGACAATACTCATCTCAATAATTCATAATATTGGTCGCCGCAGTTGACATTCCTCGATTTCCCGCATGCATATTTCCATACAGATTGCAGCTAAGTAATTATTGGATAAAACAATTTACACCTGCCAGTCAGAATAGCCAGTTCTACGGGTTTGTAATCTCAGTTTTTGTATGCAACAGATCTCTCACAGAAGCTTTCTACTGAACAATACGACAGTTGCAAAGCATCCTCGGTCGTGAATTTCAGTATCGTTGCGTTGTATTGTAAAAAAATATCCATCAAAATTTGCTCCAAAACATCTCGTGGGGATGTTACATCGTCTTATTTAAGTGGCACTTCAAGTAAGCGATTGTGAAAATAACAGAGAGCTCTTTTTTACTCGTATATTGCATATATTAAAATCATACACGGTGGAAAAGTGGGAGGAAATTGTATACACACGTCACTTTTGCAACAGAGAATAAATCAAATGTCACCTTTATATCAATGTCGATCTTTAAATTGCTGGTTATGTCCACTTTATTGTACAAAAATACGCAGTGAAGATTTCTATGCGAGCAATTCAATCAGCGCCAATAGAGCTGCTAACCGAACCGTGAAATTCAACGACCGAACCTTTCTGAATTAGGTAGATGTATGTGATAAATTCCAAACGCGTTCTCTCTCTCTACATAGAAGTAAGATACAAACTTCGGCTCCAAAGTACCAACGATAGCAGGGAGTTTCAACTCTACCAAGAGGGAAGTTCGGTCTCGATAACTGTAATAAGATAATTAGAAGCTCGGAGAGCTAATACAGCTCCCGTTCTATTGTTAACATATTCCTTCTAAAGTTCTCATTATGATTCTTACATTTACACTTCCCCACATATTTGTTATAGAACACACATATCATTCTAATTCTAACAGATACTCTTTGTCGAAATGATCAATTTATGTAGCTAAACTTGCTGTGGATTTGCATTCAAAACTATATTTTCTACCGATTTGTTTGTAGCTTTGTAGGTTTGTAGGTTGCGGTTGTTTAGTATGTACATTTCTTATTCATTTGCACAAGCACTTTTGTATAAATCCCGAATCTTTTGTTTCTAATTCTTATGTTAAAAAATTTCTTATCCATACATTATATGTGTGCATTAACATTATCACATTTCGTACGAATGTCGTTAATAAACATTTTTGTACATAATGTATAAATGTTTCTTTAACGTAACATATATTTTTAACTAGGTGTCATGGAATAGAAAATTTTAAAGATATGCATAGGCAAGACTAGTGTGTAAAATAGTGAACAGTTAGAAATGAAAAAGACTAAGAACAATTTCGGAATCACAGTATAAAGAGAGAATCGGTAGAAAGATCTCGTATAATCAGTATGGAGAAAGGGTTAATAAACCAATCGTATTAGTAAAGTGCTACTCGTCAGACGTTCATGTTACTATAGAGCTAAAGACGTGCGACGATACGACGATAGCATTCGACTTATCTTACCTAGAGATCACGATTGTAGGTAGCAACAGTGGTAGCAGTAAGTGGCTAGCGTTCAAATTATCTATAAATGCTAATACACCGAGGCAAATATTCCGAAGCGCTACTCGCTCTAATAGATTTGGGAGAGATAAGCAAAAAGGAAGTCGTCAGGGTTTGCAGTGAGGAACGGGATAAGGTATTTTGTTTGCTACTCACCTGTCTGCAGATGACTCGAAAAATTGCACTATTTCCGTATTATTGAATAAATAAAATAACATTTGCATGAGCAAACGTTTGTTTGGATGTGTACATGTGCTTGTAAATTTAATCATCTATCCATCAATTGTGAAAGTTATACGTGAAGTTGTGAGCGTTAGAATAACTAAAGAAAATTTGTGCGCGTGTATTTCTGTCAAACTATTAGGGTATATTAATAAAGTTATAATTGCTAATTAAACTGAGTTCCACTCAATTTCGATTGTTAACCGAGTCAGACGAAGGCAATTTCAGGAAAAATGTTGCACGTATTACTTTTAAGTAGTTGTTTTGACCAAATTTACAAAAGATATAATCTTGGGGGGAGAGAAAGAGAGAGAGAGAGAAAGAGAAAAGGGACATAGCTAAATTAGAAGATGGCGGGAAATTAATGTACTAACTCTTGGCGTTTAGAATGATTAACTAGACTAATAAATGAGAGCAGAAGATGAAATGGAGTACAATTAACGCAAGCAGAAAATTAATGACATACCCGAGAAGTTGCAAAACTAACAGAAGTATAATTAATCTCGTTGTAAAAAATTATAGGGGATCACGAAAGACGCGTGCAAAGAGGAAAGGAAATATTCCGCGCGGTGGAGTTTATCAACATGTTATCCTTTCTTCATCTTGTGATAAATGACATTGCGTGCGTCTTTGGAAAATACAATGTGGCGTGTATCGGGAGAAAGACAAATTAATGGCACGTGCGCGCAAAGGGAGGGGAAAAAATTAAATTGCAAAAGTAGAAAAGCGAACCGTGAGAGATATTAGAACGGTATTCTTTATCGATAGTACATTGGCGCATAGATATTTCTTTTGAATTTTCTTCGTACGTTATCGATCGCGTCGTTGATTAGTAAAACGGCAAAATAGGATAAAACAATGGAGAAAGTAAATATGGGAGAGAAAACGTTAACATATGGTAGAGAGAAGTTGCTATTTATGCAATAATTGTAAAAGTATTTCGTGCCTATGTAAATTTTGTCATTTTATTCTCTTCTGTTGGAAATTTGCTAGTGTAACGGATATCTTATAAAATTGATTGTATTAATAAGGAACAATTACAGAAAAGTACAAAACAATGTGAAAGAAAATAAAATGTTCGTTATACCCTCGAATGAAACGTGGTGCCATTAATGAACTTAACGCTTTGACAGAATTGTTAATTTTTGCAATACAAATTAGCGAGAAGAAAATAAAATGTTCGTCTTTGAGGCTGTAGTCGGGAATTCTCGAGTCCAAGTCCCGTTTCTACTTTTCGTCTATTTACATCCGATCCTCCAAACTAACGGATATTCTGATATCAATTTTGCTACATCTGTGTTTGACGTATCAATAAATCTGCTCCGTTCTTATTCTCTCTCCGTTGCAGGATAAATACTACGATACCGTCTGTTAAAGGGGGTGAACTAAAGGTGCAGAAATTGGTAGCGAGTTCCTGCTCAAAGTACAGATAGCCAGAGAGTGATAGAGGTAAAGAGCGATATAGACAGTGAGCGGTAGAGAAAGAGCGTGTCTTACCGGAAGCCCGTAACGTTGGTTGACAGTGCCTTGCGATTATTTATCGAGGTGGTGTGGAGTGCGGCAATGGGTAGGAGGCCGAGTTACCGGTCCTCGGAGACACAGGCTCGCACTGCCACACAGTAACTGTTGGGACTACGCACTCTGTTGTCGTTGTTGGTGGTCGATGGTGGTCGATTAGTTGGTTGGTTGGTTGATTGGTTGGTTGGTTGGTTGATTGGTTGGTTGGTTGGTTGGTTGGTCGTGCGTGCGTGGCCCACGATTTGTCGTCGATAATCGGGGTCGTGACGATGACCGATGGCGTTTCGACCGAGCGAACCGAGTGTTTCGCGATTCGAGTTGAGTACGAAGAGCGTTCAGAGTTTTGGCATTGGCAGACGGTGCCGACCGAGAAAGGATATCAAGATAATAAAGGATATATCAGCAATACAGTGTGGCGTCGAGTTCAAAGTGCACGTTGCGCTCGAGGCCGTGCACTTTACGTGAACGAAGATGCACATAGACAGGAGGTCGGCAGGCGAGAAACTGATTAGCATGATTGCAATTCGTTTGGTGGCGTCGGGGCGCGCTTAATGATCGCTTCGAATGTACAGCGTGGCGACTTACTGTCGGCGAGATGAGTGCCGCGTGATACGGCCGTTTCGAGCGAAAACGAGGAGAGCTGAGCGGAGATAATTGTGGGGAGCACTTTGTCCCGTCGCGTTGAAATTCATTGTTTTCATACGTGCCCCAGGAACACTTGCCAGCTTCTTTCTCACGCGCAATTTAAAACCTACTTCCTTGTAACGCAAATCCACCATCTTCGCCGGCGGATAAAAATGACGATAATTCCATGTCGAACTAACAATAAGTACAGTTAACTCTACATCGTGGAAATAATGTGACCCGGACTTCGCCAACTCCGCCGGCGTGTGCCATATTACGTAATACATATTCTTTTTATATGTTTAAGAAATTAACATGTATTTCAGCGGCGTAGAATGTACTGGCAAGCGTGGTATGCAAAGATTATGGAAATTACATTCAGTATGCTAATATACAAAAAGCAGCAGTATTGCCATTAAATATCAACTGCTTTGATCATTATTCTCGATATCGCTGTACGAGAAATTTTCATCACTATCAACATATCATCATCGCAACTTGGTGCGTTCGGCGCGTGGCAGAAGCCGCCAGCTAGAAGCGACCGTTAAGCCTGAAAGACGAAGATACGATAATCTTGCTGACAGAACGATCAGCGGCGCATCGCTTGTGGCACACTTGGTGTCAATGCGGCAAACAACACTCGGAGGAGTGGATGAGAGGCTGAGCAGCGTAAGAACAGACAGAGATAGAAAGAAAGAGAGCAACAGAGAAAAAGAGAGAGAAAGAGAGCGAAGGATCGCGGCGCGCAAAAATCACACACGTGCTGCAACGGTACAGAAGCACAACAGCGAATCAAGTTCTCCGCTATTGTGATCGCATCGGCGACGGCGGCGGCTGCAGCGGCGGCGATGACATTGTTTCTCGCTTCGTAAAAGCCTGAGGTATAGCGAGAGCGGGGATTCGAGTCGTTACTGCCAGGCTGCGAGACGATACGAGCAATCAGCAACAGGCAACAACAGCGATCGCAAATACAGATGGGCAGAGAGCACAGATCGCGTTTGTCTTTTGCTTGGTTTTTTGGCGGAGAACATGGACCTCTTCGTGGAACGCAAGCAGAGCGAGAGACAGACACAAAGGTGGGATGAACGTGGTGGTTTATGCTCGGTAAGACCACGTCAACTCGAGCGTGTTTCCGTCGACCGGGACGATGACTCCTCGAGACGAAAAAGCGGAGGATGATTGACGAGCGGAGCCTGAAATTTCCAAGCGGATCCAAGCGAAATGTCGCACGGTGAAGTTGTTCAGGTTTCACGATGAACCCACGGCGGTGAATCGAGATGCTTTCTATACTTTTTCTGGTTTCGACTCCGATCCGACGCCGACGAGTCAGTTCCGCGCAGCTCGATGAACCTGTATGATGACTTTTGGCGAATACTCGTTTGCGGTCTAAGGAGATTTGCTGACTAAATCCAGGAGCGAAGTGAACGCCGAGCCGAACAACGAGCGTATGAACGATGAGACAAGCGACGAGGCACAATTGAGGATGTAAAACAGAGGCGAGTATCGAAGGCGGTCATCGTCATGGTCGACATTAGACACGAAATCTATTCAATCAAGTGGTCGATCGTATCCCGTAGTCTTGTCAAAATCCTTTCTAGGTCGGGCTACTCCCGCTTTGTTCCGTCCGATTTAGATTTCACAAACTGGGACCAAAATACGGCCTTTGACTAACGTGGGAGAAGTTTCTCCGTATATTAAAGATCGTTCGCTCGGTCAAACCGCGCGGGGTCGACAGGACGTGATAGTGCGAGACAGATAAATAATAATTGCATCGACATCCGAAATACAAAAATTGTTGGAAAATTGTTGGAAAGAGAAAGGTTCCTAATTCTACAAAAGAGTCATGTGGCTAAACACATAGGTGAGGGCTACACTAAATGTGATTAGGAAGGTGATTGTATAAAATCAAATTTATACGCAACGAAAAGAACTGCAGATTACATTCGATTGATTTTCTATAGTACCAAAATTTTTTTAAAAATTGAAAACTTTTGTTAACATCTTTTAATAGCATAATTAAAGACATCAAGGTATCATCTTGCGAAAGCACTCTGCTTTCTTCGTGTCATGTAACAAATAAGACGCAGGAATAAAAATGAAAAAATGTTTCCAGAATTTCTTACCAAACAGTTAAAATGAAAACAAAAATTTCCATTTTATCAAATTATTCGATCAATTAATGATGTAGATTAAAATATGAAAAATATATTTAGTCAGTTTTATTTGACGAAAAATTTCTAAATTCTTTAGCACTCGTTTGGATGCGAAAAAATGAGAATATCTTCTTTAAAAAAAAAATCATAGAACGGTGAGAATAAGTTGGTAAAATTTGGTTTTCAACACAAAAATCGTCTCCTAAAAGTCGAAAGAAAAAACAGGTAGAAAGAAACAACATTAATAGAGAAAAAGAAACCCAGGCAAGTGATTCGTGTAATGCGCACACATAACGAATATGGTCGGACAACCACATGTGAGACGGTGTAGGGTACAGTCGGATACAATGCACACGCGCACTCGCACACTTACATACATCTTGCGCGATCGTGATATGATAATGATTCTCTTAATCGAACGAGACAGTGACGGTGACCGTGATGGTATACCAACGAGACGTTAAACAACAGTAACGGTGACAAAATAGAGAAAGGCAGAAAAAGAGAAAAAGTGTATTTCACAAAGTGCATTTAATGTGACCGTGGAGGGTGTGACGAATGGGGAGGTACAAAGGCGAACAAACAGTCGGACGGACGAACGAACGAGCGAAATGATGGCCAAACGAAGCAAGGAAAATGCTTATACTCACGGCTGCGGCGTTTCTTGTCGCCGGAGAGGCTCATCGTTCTGCTGAGCTCGCTCTTGGTCGCTTTCAACGCTAGCAGAGTCTCCATGATCTCCTCGGGATCCCTCGCCATTTTGGTGAATGAGCTTCGCCGCCGATCGCGATTATGGTGCCCTATAGCGGGCATGTCGGCTTCGCCCATGCTTCCACCTGGAAGGAAAGTAGGAGCAATCAGATGGCGATTACGAAAATCATACAGCAGCGATATTGAAGACCAATGAACAGCCGCCTTTCATCTGTCCTTCGCGAAACGAAATTGAACTCTAATATAGAGGAAAGTTCATAATTGTCGGTACAGTTATTGGATTGTTAATTGTTCCTATACGGTTTGCATTTTTTTAAAAATTGAACCCTACGATGTTCGTCCTCTATGATGTTAGCCTTCTGTTGTTTTTTTTTTAATGCTTCTTTGATGCCTGCTATTTTTCACGATACTTCGCGGTGCATCGATTTCTGTTGTTTACAACGTTTACACGAGCGTCTTCTGGCTGAAGTGACGTAATCGAATAGCGATAATCGAGGAAGCTGTTACTTAAGCGTGCCAAGTGCTTCCGAGCAGCACTCGAGGCTACCCAACAATAGCATCACGGATAGTCCCACTCTATCGTTATCATCTTTGAAAAGGAACGGAAGAAGGGTGAGTTGGCTTCAAGATGGCCAGCTTGCAACGAAAAGCGGAACGTGGTTTATTGGGTCGAGTATTCCCGAGTGATGTCGCGAATTTTGGCAAGAAAATCTTTCGGAAGCTAGAAATGCCCAAGTTCTAACGTTCTAAGATTACGCTTCGTTTATTTGCACCGAATGCGTCATCAGCAAATACGCGCACGGTCATTTTGCAATTTAAAGATATTTCAAAAACGTTATATCACGACGATGTGACAAATATCATATTTGATGGGCTTTACGTTTAAATTTGACATTCATAATAAAAAGGTATTTGTTTTGCTTATTGCATCTCTCAACTTTGCACAATAATTACTAAGAATTATTAATTAGAATAGAATTGAAAATTAAAGTTTCCTTAAATTTCCTCGCGAAGGGCGGCCCGATATGAATTTAATTCAAGACATTTCTTTGTAATTAAAATTGTACCCTTCCGACTAAAATAATATTAAATATTCTCGTAATTAAGCCTCGTATTAAGTTCTCTCCGCCAAGAGACTAATGGAAATTAGTTTGAGGGAGATCCTCTTACTGACGCATCGTTGCATTCCCGCTGTATTTCCGAAAGGAAGACCCGTATCGGGTCGAATCTTTTCGTGACACTCACGCTTGCTGTCGGTGCCGCCCTGACTTTGGAAGCTGCTCCTGCGGCTACCCGGCAGAGATCTGCTGTAATCCCGGCTGAGCTCGTAGGGCTCGATCTCGAGTTGCTCGGATTGGCTGGAACCGCGTCTGGAATTGGCGTGCCAGGCATGGTCCGGATGCAGGAAGCAGAACTCCGGGCTACCGCTGTCGCTCTGCGTATCGTCGCTGTAGCTACGATCCCGCAGCTCTTTCCTATACAATCTCTGAGCGACCTCCATCGATACCGAGCCGCGCGGCGAGCAATACGGCGACTTGCCGGTTCGAAGACCGCGCGGATCCTCCAGCCGATACCTGACATTTCATAGATCGCGATACTTCGACACGTGAACGTTAACGAAAACTCAACTTTTTGCAATTGTATCGTTACTAGTCATCGAGTCGACTGCAACTCGCTCAATTAGTTTGCGCATCTAGTTATATTTATTATTTGCGAAAAGTAGAGATTGCACGCATTAATGCATTTATAGCGCATCTGATAATATTTGGCAGATTAATATTTAACACATTAATGATACATTTGACGCATTAATGATCTGACACATTATTTGACACAGTAACGATACATTTGTAGTGCGATTGATAATAATTAATTATTACTCCTTAAAAAATGCTTGTAAAACATTTAAGATACCGATCCCATTTAATTTATAACAATTTCTAATTATTATAGCAGTTATGGTTTAGCTAATAAAATTCATAGACGGTTTTACAATCAAGTACTGTCAAGTTATATCAAATTACGATCATTGTGGCTATCCGACGCAACAAGTTCTTCAATCTCCGTTCTTAAAAAAAATATACCTACCAAACTGCTCTATCATTTTCAAGCGCTCGCTGAACATCGACAGTGCATTCGCCAAGGAACACATTATCGCCATCGGGACAGTAATCCCAGAGAGTCACCTCGATCGCACGTTCCATCAGGCTCTCGCCATCAACTCCAGTAAAGAACAATGTAGCGTTCCAGATAGGTTTCTGGGTCGGCTCGGCTACGATAGTTTTCAGCGGAGTTGCATCGCCACTGTGAAGGTCGCAAGTGATTAATCGATCTTTCATTTTAAGCGTCGAAGCATAGAGCAAACTCGGTAAACAAAAAGATAAATGAAGGGAAAGAAATCAATTTGGCCCGAGTTCTTGGAGAAACAATTAAACACATTAATCGCGCTTGCGCGCAACTATTGTGAAATATTAATCAATCTGTCGTGCCCTAATTTCATATAATTAATTTTGGTATTGCCGTCAAATCTGTGATTTTCATTTCGCTTGGGTATCGCAAGTTTTTACACGTGGTCAAGACTCGATTTGGCGGGAGACCAACGTGTCGGATGTGTTCAATCCAACAATTTATGAGATGTCCATGGACTTACGATGGTGGAGCAAGGATAAGCTTCGCGAAAGCCTCCGGCAAGGAGCCGAATCCGGTGTCATCTCGTGCACATAAGTCGTCGGCCATAAAAACCGAAACGACCAATTCTTTCCGTTCCGCCTCGTACGAGACCTGGATCTGTACGCGACCGGTCACCTGCCGCTCCTTCGCAATTTGTTCCTAAAAGATAGGAAATCAACCCTAACATTTCTAATGCATCGTAATAAAGGGTCGACGATTTCTGAACCTGCAGGTGGAGATGAACGTTCCTTGGCTTTCATAATTCAGATACCCGTAGTTCCCAAAATATAAAGCAGATGGTAATAGAACGCTGATATTGACGGGGAAGAGTAATTGAAAGCAGCTTTTCACGTGTGATAATATTAAGTTTAAAGAAACTCCACTAGCCAATTTACAGCAATGATACCGATAAGACTAGGAAATAAAAGTTAGAGGTATCTAAATTCTCCGACAGAACACATCGAAGCATTTTTTAATGGAACCTTCGTACTCCACTCGCGGTTGTTGAGGAGACCGAAGCAGAGTTAATTTTGCATGCAGAAGCAGTTTCGCGGTGGAGTTTTGTTGAGAAGATAAAACGAAGAAGAAGAATGTGAACAAACTAAGAGCAGTCCTCGAGGTTTAATTTTATTTGTGTCAAGACCCATTCCATGTCGCAGACCATATACATATAGCAACTATGGGTGTGCAATTGTGTGTGTAATTGTGTGTGTGTGTGTATGTGTGTGTGCAGGGATGTAATCCTAGAAAAGTACCGATACATTTCGTTTCTTTTTATTGAAATTTTATTTAACTCTTTCAAACCAGCTATTCGGGCCAATAATTTTCTTTAACTGACCCTAATTTATAATAAACATTTCAAACCTTTAAATTGAGATGAAACTCTGATATTATAAACGGTAAATGTGTACAATCCCTTGGCTCTCTTTACGATACAGATGGATTTTATACAGTTATACTTTGAAATTCTAGAACTTCTAAAGGTTTTTGGATGTAAGACCACAAAGATCTTTATATTCGGAGAGTTAACAGAAAAATGTCGGAACTCCTAAGACCTTTGGAAGTTTAAAACTCCTTTCCCAGTTTCCCAGAATTTTGAAACCCATACATCTTCAAAGACATAAAGATTTATTTTTCTTTGTAAACACTGGAATCTTCTTTGCCTTTGCCGATTTTCGGATTGTGATCATATTCCGGATTTCATTAAAATTATTTTGTCTTAAAAAGATATTAAAAAAAAGAGATGTTAAATAATAATTACAAATACGATTGATATTATGCTGTTAATATCGTTTTATGATTAGTTTATGTGACGTTTAATAATATTAATTAAATTAATCAATTAAATAATTTTATGTTACAATATATGCGGGAAATTTGTTTTTTATTATTAATGAATAACAATAAATTGTTTGAAAGAGTTAAAAGCGGCATAACTGTGTTCACTTATTGAAATATGAATCGCTGCTTGACACTTTTATCGAAATCAAACGGAAAAAAAACACACATCGTTGGATTACAACCCTGTACGTGCGATACAGTCAAGAAAAACGTTCGTTTGAAAGCAAGCCTCTGTTAATTTTCATCAAATCTCTTTTCTTTTTCGTCACGACCGACGATTTATATATTTTCCTCTATGTACAGGTCTTCTTCGCCTCTCCTTGTATTCACTTCCGATGTTTCCATCGCGTCACATATCTTCTCCGCATTCCAGTCCCGCATGCCTTCCCGCGTGTCCAAGCCTTTTATCATTCCGAAAAAACATAAATCGTCTATCACTCTTTCTCTTTTCACGTACGGTTTTCCCGAACTGTAAACTGTTTGCTACGTATTTACATATGTATATTTACTGAAAAGGTTTCTTTCTACGCAAGCAAACATGTGTATCGTCGCGACGCGCTTCTTCGGCTGCAATAAGTTGTAGACACTGCAGTGTCGCGCGTCTTAAAACTAGCGTGTCCATCGTAGTTTACCATGTGCAATTTAGTATTGGAAATTTAACGTACGCTCTCGCGGTCTTTAAACGGAAATTATTTATGCAAATTGATCGTGTTGCTGTTCCATCCGACTGAAAATGGGAACCAATTGACATACCACAGTTTTAATGTTATTTAGCCGCAAAATATTAGTTTCCAGAAATAGGATATGAATTCGTGACGTAAATACGAATCTAATATCGAAATACGCTAATTTCGAAAACTGAAATTCGATACGGTAATTCCATGACTGAACTTTTGAATGATATGCTAATTTCGAAACTATATTTTCACGTGACGCGGTACATTTTTAGATGAAGTGTATCTACGCGAACACTCGTCTGAGAGATGTGGAATTGATTTTTTAATTATTTAGCAAATTTAGAGAAATGAAGTTTTCAAAGTTACGTAAACGGTCGCGAGCGAATTGTGCAAATTCAAAATTAGAATTAAGAGAATTGCAAGCCGGTCATTAAATTCTTTAATATTTACGTTATTATCACACTGTTTAATATTTCTAATATTTTTAACATTTCAACGTTTACTTAGATTTATCGATAGATGGATAATCATTGGGATGTGCTTTCCTTAATCGTATCATTGAAAATGAAAAATGAAAAATATAAACTTGGAAAGATAATTAATGATCGTAAGGTGGGTCCGGGATTATGCCTGGGGATTATTTTTTTTTTACGAACAATCTCTGTTAACAGGCGCGGTCTCGGTAATGCGAGTAGAAAAGTTATCGCGGGCGCGGCTGGGAGAATCTTTTTATCCCGATTTAAATTAGAAAGTGAAAAATGAATTTTAATGAAGGTGACGATGAGATTCTGAAAAGAAATTACGGCAGAAATAATCTAACCCGCAACTTGCTATCTCACCCCCATTATCTTTTCATATAAGTTTTCTGTGTTAAGACGGTATCGTCGTGTATAAGTTACGCCGCTTAGTGATCATCGTTGAAATTAGTAAAAGTTACGAATCGAATGTTTAAAGAAAATGACCCACTCGAAAGATTAATCTGCTCTTCGTGACGTTTGCACGAGTCACGAACTGTTCGTGGAGCCTCTTAAGTGATGGCACGTTGTATTCCGTTGTAGTCCGAATTGTAAATTCGGACAATTAGACGGCGGATTATTAATATCATCACTCGTTGTCCCCTGTTTTCAACGTTTATCAAGTGTTTTCTCTCTGCGTCGATATACAACCGTTTCGCGCTACGTTACACGCGCATAAATTCTTTTGAAGCCGAAGAAGAGGCGTTGCGACAAGCGTTGATGTACATTGTCAGTCTACGGTTGTTTCCAAAGCGCGCATTTCCCCGGTATAACAATCGGCCGGCATTGTGATACGTTTCGCGACGCCGTTTCCCCAGGAAAATTCATTCGGCGCACCCGATTGGAGTGGCGTCCGTTAAGGCCTGCGCACGTACCGTCTGCGTCCGCGTATACCAGGGAAAAGCGAGAACGTGACAACAACCAAACGCCCGCGTTTCCACCCGAGCGATCCGTGCGCTTGTTCGTCGTTGCCGTTAAAGATTATCGGCTTCGTCGCCTTGTATCGGGCCCAGTCGTCGAACATTGGATAAAAACGCTCGCATTCAAGCTCCGCCAAGGTAAAAAAAATCCCCCCTCCCCCTGGAACGAACGGCGAGCCGATGAATGCTCGTTTATGTATTTGATTTACCGCGCGCTCGCCGAACGCGTTGCATATCGTGGGATATCGAATTGTCGATCGATCGCACTGCCGTCGATCGCTGGTACGCAGCATCACAATTGCGAGCGCGCGACAAGTGATATCTGTCGCAAAGATGACAATGCGCTCGGACGTTTGGCATTTGTGCATCACTCAGGACGAGTTTGGTGTTCGTGTGTCTGCGCTCGCAACCAAAATTAAGGACAGCGGACAGACGGGGGAAAAAAGAGAGAGAGATAGAGAGCCATACATGTGTGTGTATGTGGAGCGAGAGAGAGAGAAATTGGTATACGATCTATGAACTGAAACATCACTCAGCTAAACAACGAGACAGCCACAGACGTACGGGGAGAATTGGGAGAGAGAGAGAGAGAGAGAGAGACAGAGAGACAGAGAGCGAAACAGAGAGAAGTAAGAAAGGTGAGAAACGAGCCGCCAAGGAGGAAAAAAACGCTAGCGTACAACTAGAATTCGTGCCAGTTGGGAGAGAGTAGCGTGGAGGGCCAATATGCTAAACTTGCTCAACATGGACAACTTACATTTCGTCTTTTTCATTTCTCTTTCGTCTCAGCGGATCTATTGCTTTTATCTTTCCGATCATTTACAGATCCGTACTTTTTTTTTGTCTTTACACGGTACGGTCAGCTTTTTGTCAGCGGGTATATACAGGGAGACATACAGTTGCGTATATGCATGTATATATATATATGTATATATATGTATAATATAAAGAAACGTAGATGACATCGAGTATGTACATTCGTATGGGTGGAAGTAACGGATTCACTTAAAGTAACGTAGAGCAAAGAGAGACGGAGCAGAGTGTGTAGAGATCCAGAGAGGAGTCTCGTGTAAGTCCATCGTACATCGGGATGAGTGAGAAGAGTCCGAGTTAGAGACAAATAGAAAGTGGAGGAAGGGGGGGGGCGGGGGAGAAAAAGAGCGTGAACATAGGGGGCGGGCGGGGATGGAGCGAGAGATCAACTGAGCGAGATGTACCTAACACAAAAGGGGGGGGGTTGGGAGCTGTGCAAGAGTGTGATAAGGGGAAAGAAACAGTCAGAGAGTGAAGACAGCGGGACGAAGATGGATATACATTTATACATATATATGATCTTTCTCTGGCAGGGTGAATTACGTAAAGAAAGATCGAGTGCCACAGCCTCCGTGTATGCATATAGGTCGAGCTTCTCCGCGAGAATCTCCTTTAGCCATTTCCGCCGTTTCTCCTTTCCGTTCAGCTTTGAGACCACGCTCTTGCGCGAACGACGTGCGGGCCTCGTCGCGGCTTTAAATCGTATCGAGAAAATCCGGAACAGTGTCCAGCAGCTTTGCCGGGGGGGGGAGAAGAGAGGGGCCCGTACACCGCGCGTACATGTCAGCGATTTGTCATTCGGAGGGAAATGTAAAAGCGTAATTTCTTTTACGAGGGAGAAGCGAGCCGCTTCGACACGTTATTGCGAACGCGGCTGCCGCACTTGCGGCCGGGCTCTCTTCCGTTTAGCGCGCATTTATTTCGCGGACCGAGGTGAAATCGCAAACGAGCGATAAAACGCCACGATAAACAATATCCGCGTTTTGCTGCACGTACGAGCGTCCGAACGGACGCTTCGAACTTTGAAAATAATATATTCAAGCTCCGAACAAGTCGACCGTATTATCCAACGGGGTGAGAAAACAGAATCGTTCTAATAAAGCGTACAAAAGCGTTTAAGGTCTTCCGTTATTAACGCACACGTTTGACACGGATGAGTCTCGCTCGACACTATTCCATACCTTTCGAAAGGGTTTCGCCGGTTTCGGAGCCAAAGTGAGAAATTCGACATATTCGATGTGCGTCGCGACGGATCGCTTCCAGGCGATTTTATTCCGCGCGAGATCAGCAATGAAGCAAAGAAAGGAGAACAGCAACGACACAACTCGCCCCAACTGACACTTTCGTTTCTCTTCTTTTTTTTTCTTTTCTTTTCTTTGCGCTGCGCGTTTTTCCCCGAATCCTGTTCTCGTTTGCGGCGTTTATTGTTAACAGCGCGTCTTGCCTCACCGGCGTGAAGCGAAAAGTGAAAAGCGTGACATTCGTTCTCTCTCACGAAAGCGACGGGCACGCTCGCGCTGTCTTTCTCTTTTTCTTTTCCTTTTCTCCTTTTTGCGCCACCGCGTCTACGTCACCGGAGGATCCCGGAGGATGCGCGCGGACGTCGCTATCATCCAATTTTGTCGTTTTAAATGCTCTGCGAAAGGACTCGAAGGGACAGCGCGGTGGATTTCCCTCCCTCGGTTCTAAATCTGTCTCGCTTGGAAAAGAACATAAATTGATGCCGATAAACGCGTTTCAAGTGCGTAAACGTAGCGAGAGGACGCGACCGGCTCCATGAACCCCCGAGTCCGTTTACAGAGTGCACGACGTACAAAATCGACGAGTGTAATCGTAGAGCTCGCGCCGAAAAGTCAATGAATTCCGTGCTCGTTAGCCCTAGAAGTACTAGACGTTATTAATATGGTGTTATAAAATTTATACATCCACTATATTTTCCACACAGATTACGTCGCGTAGACTAGTCTTATTACATCGCTTGGTAAACAACAAATTGCAGAAACCTCTATGCACATTTCTGCCTCGGTGAATATTCATCTGCCTTTATTTATTTTTTTTTTCATCTCCCTACGTTAACGAAGTTCTGACTCGCGTCATTACTCGCTAAAGGCGTTTAGAATCGACGCTGCAACATCGGAAATGCAAAAGTATCGGCCTTTACGCGCGCGAGCTCTGAGAATTGCCAAGTAATTAACAGTACACGTATGTTGTAGAGGCACCGTCTATATATTCGTCTTGCTTCCTCGCGCGAATTCCACCACCGACAAAACATACAGAACGCGAACAAGGGAAAGAGCTTTCGGTGTACAATACGTGGATTTGTTCTTTCCTTTTGCTTTTACATGGCGATGAAATCTTCGCTCTCGTTTCAACTTGTTCCGATCATCGGTGAACTCTGTTGACTCCGGAAATCGTTGCTTCACTTTGCGCACTTTTGCTATTCCGTATCGTCTTCCGTTTCGGTATCTTACGTACGAACGTACGCAGTGAAGACTATAGCGAATTCGGTTGACACGTCGCGCGAATATTCCAAATCGAGCCAATGTTTTAATATTATTGCGACGAATCGTTGCGAGGTGAATAATATTTTATTATAAGAACTTTTAGCACCGAAATGTATGTACGTGCAATTTTCAAGAAATGACAACCGGTGGAATTTTGTGCGGCAAGAATTTAGACGCGACTCTCGGTGAAAAAAGCAACTATCGAAGGGATTTTTAATTAAAATTCGCACGCGCAAATAAAAATAGAACGAGAGTAACACGATCGCTCGCATGAAGCTCATCACCTCTGACACGTCGCGCGAATATTCCAAATCGAACCAACGTTCGAGTGTAAAAATGTTCTGCTGTTCTGCGGCCTGCAACTTATCCTAGTATTTTGTGCACAAAAGCCAACGAAAAGCTTTACAAGCGTGAAGAAACTGTTTTCGAATGCGTCGGTAAAGAAGATGACTTTAGGATCCTCCTAGTATTATTATTTCGATATAAATATTTCCGTGTTCACTCTCGACGCTCGACGGCTCGATCTCGACTTCGCGTTGCAACTAGTCTCGATAATATCAACGTTCTCCCTTCAAGCGAAGGAAGCAAAGTGAAACGAGTCTTCGCGCGCTTTTTGATGTTCCCGCGCGCCGCGCGAGCCGAGCGGCGCGGCGCTGCGATCACGTGATCGAGTTCGGTTCGGCGTTCAGTTGTTCGCTACGCAGCGCGATCGCCGGCGCGAGTCACGACTGTCGCGAGTCGCGGAAGTTTCCGCGTCCTCTTCGCCGATCCTGGGGTGGATTCGCGCGCGGGTGAGTCTCGGGGGTGCGTCGAGTCCGTTGGTCCGGCGAGCGTCTCGATGCGGTCAAGCGATCTGTCCCTCGCGCGGCCGATGTCTCGACGTACGCGCTTCGTTCGGCGACTCGCCCGGCCGGCGGCCATTGGAAGGATCGCTTTTCGACCAACATTTCGCACGCGACGACGACGCTGGGCTCGTACGCCGTGCTTCCCGAAGGCGCTTCTGATCGACACCGGGAGAATCGAGGGATCGAGACGGTGAGTTTTTTTGGTTTACCTACAATAGCCGTTGCTCGCGTCGTCCCGTCGGCCATTGGTCGTCGAGGGAGCGCCCGCTTTTCGACGCGAAGTTGCGCGCATATCGCGACGTTCGTTTTGTGACGCCCGAGCGTCTCTGGTTGACGGCGGCCGCCAAGGAGGATCGTGATTGTCGAAACGGTCAGTTCTCGTTAGCCTACGGTAGTCGCGGTCAGTGGTCGTCGAGAGGATCCGCTTTTCGACGCGAAGCCTCGCGTGAGTCGCGACGCGTTCGTTCGTTCGAGCATTTCGAAGGCGTGGGCTATTCCGTCGGCCATTGGTCGTCGAGAGAGGATCCCGCTTTCCGGCACAAAGTCCGGCACGTATCGCGACGCGCGTCCATTCGCAGAGCACTTCTGCGAAGAATCGAGATCGCTCGTCGAAGGATTAATTGAAGCGAGAATTTCGCTCGCGCAGTCTCTCGGTGTCGGCGGCCCGCGCTTGTTTACGTGTAGATCGCCCGTTAGCGAGCGTCGCTTGTTTTTTGCGGCGCGCCGTTATCTCTGGTTTTTTTCCTTGTTTTCGACCGCGCGTTGTTCCCCGCAGTTTTGCCGGGACCCAAGGTCGCGCCGCGCGGCGTCGTGTACGCAACAAGTCTCGGGGGTTGCTTCGCTCTTCTGTTTGTTCGCGGTCGTCCCGGCGTGTACACGTCGAGTCGCGCGAGCGCGAGTAACGAAGCGTTTTCTGGTACGAATTTCTCGCCGGACGTCTCGAGCTGCGTTGCGTGTCTGTTCAGTGTCGGGGAGCGTCGAGAGACTAATCGGGGAAACCGATGTGATTTACGGCTGTGTAACAATTTTTCCCGCTCGACTGTGACAAGGGTGTATTTACGTCTCGCGATATCCACGCAAGTTTCGCGTTCGATACGAATTTCGGGAGCCGAAGCGGAGTCCAGTCCGCGAAGAATAGCCAGAGGGACTCTACAATCTTACCGATCCCGTGGCATTTCTTACACCGAAGTCTCGAGAACGAAATTGTTGAGAGTTGTTTAAAATCCTGTCGCCTTCGTCGGCGTATTTCGCGTTTCGTTTCGCGATTGTTCACGCAAGCTTCACGTTCCTGTTTACTGTCGAGAGCATCGGCAGTGCGAATCGGTGGAAGTTCGATACGTTTCAAGCTATCGGGCTACATTATTCGTGATTCGTTGGACATTCGTGATTTGTTATTTGCCGCGTTAGCTTGGACGACTTTTAACTTTTGCCCGTCGTTACAGGACTCGCATAGTAAGTCTACAATTACCTAATTTATCGCACCAGTTTCACTAGTCTCGCAACAGAAAACGCCCATTGACTCGTGGAAGTAGCATCTCTTTTGCAAATTTTAATAACGATTAATTAGAGCGTGAGGTTTTTTCTCGTGTGCGCTCAAAGACACTTGCGAATTAATACTTCGTGTTAATTTAGACAGAGTAAACTCGCATTCTATCAGAAAATTGTGCCAATGGGATCCACCCTCGTAAAGTATCGAATAATAATCTGAACGTGATAACGGGTGCCTTTCTTTATTCGCGGTAGAGTCCGTCGATCTCGTCAAGTCGTCGTCCATTCAAAGACTTCGCGTGGGTCTCACGTGTATCTCACGTGTGTTTCGCGTGTATCTCGCGTGTATCTCGCGTGCGTCTCGCGATCCAGTGCGTCGAGGAGCATCGGCGAGCATCGGCACCGAGGAACATCAAGGTGAGTGCTGCATGTGATTTTTCGTCGGATTACGTCGGCGCGAGTTCCGGGAATGGAACATTCCCTTCGGCCTCGCGTTTCCCCCGCGGCCGACATGAATTGCAGAATCAAATCGCCGTGGAGACGTCGAAAGATTTGAAAAGAGAAAAAAAGGGGGGCGATTTTCGCGGCCATTTTCCAGGCGCGCGATTAATTTGTTTTTTTGTTTTTACGGTACTTCGAGATACCGCAATCAACAAAGTTCACCGATCTCGGGCGTCGCACTTGCGCTCCCGCTGGTGAGCGACCGCACTCCTGGTTACATTTCGACGAACGCGTCGACGCCAATGTCCGCCTCGTCCACCTGGCGAAGACCGGGGATGAGAAAAGAAAGGGCGCGGCGTTGGAGAGAAACTCGGAAAGCTTGCGCGCCGTGAAACTGTCGGAAGCGCCTAAGGTCTAAGCGTCGCAGCAATCTTAGTCTTATTCTCGAGATAGTCGGTATTTAAAACACATAATTCTCGTCTAAACGCGCACGGTAAATCTGCGCGGTTACCGTCCGACCGCTTTAACATTCATAAAGGTAGAAATCTGTGGGTCTTGATATACGGCCTGCTCGAGCGAAGGGCGCGCAGGCGCCCGGCGGAAAGCGCTGAATCGGAGGATCGTCCGTTGCATATGCAATCGCACGTCATATCGAGACACTGCTTTCACCGGGAAATATCTCGCTCCGAGTATTTTTTTCAAAATATTAAATTAACGAAGATCGAAAGGGACGATAAAAATGTTGAATGGAACGTTTTTGAAAATTGTACTTTGAAAGGGCGAACGCAAGACCGAAAAGGGGTGTGCGCGAATATGCGTGAGGTGAATCCGAAATTTCCGAATTTTTTAATTTTATTTACAGCGTTTACTTGGCGCTCGTGAAAGCAACGGAATCGTGGAGGTGGATCGTGGAGTCGATCCGCCATGCTGTTAGCGCATTATAAATAACGTTTCGTGCCGGACACGCGCGGAACTGCGCTCGAGCAAGCTTTATATTCCATTATATGGACTTTTTATTGGTCCAACTGCAAAAATCCCCCGCGAGAGACACAGCGGTCCATAACAAAGTTCTAGCCTGTAGATTAAGTGATATTTACACGGCCGGTCGAAGACGACGGGCTTGATATTTATTGGATATCTCCGGGCGAATCCGCGTCAATTATCGCAAAGCCCGATTTCCAATGTGCTCCTCGCGGCTAGAAACACTCGCGTTTTGTCTGAGCGAATCGATACGCTTAAAAAGATTCGCCGATAATACACGGTACAATTTGTCGACCTGCACAAATTTTTCGAACGTATTTATTGGCTTAAAAAAAAATAGAGTGTTTCGGGACGCGAAGAGCGCATTGCGGATCCGGCTTGAGTGACGGCAACGAAGTCGAAATCTGGACGAGTCTTCTTAGCTTCTCGCGGCTCTTCGGCCTTTCAAAACTCGTTTAAGGAAGCAACAACGTCCCCTAATCGTTCGCGTTCACGCGACGAAACGGAAGTCGAAGACAAACGCACGTATTCGGTCGGGTTTTTGTCGATAGATAAATTCGCGAAGTTGTTCGAACCAGGTTTCGACTCGCGTCGCGGATTTACGCCGATCGGGAAAGAGTTCTTAAATTCGATAAGTACTTTATCAAAACACCCAAATATACCTAAAACTGCGCTAAAAACACTAGATTCCATTCCTGTGTTGATCCGCGCTTTACAATCGGCTTCTACGTCTCGAAGCTCGCGTTACTATCTAAGGAGCCGTGCGAGTTTCCGCTTCCGCCCGTTCGCCGTCTCGAGAAAAACGAGGAAGTATTTTGGAAACACGAGTGATCGCGAGAGGACTTTCACGATACGTATGCACGATTGCAATGAAGAAAGGGGAGACTTTAATCCTCGACGTATCGCACTGGGTCTGAATTATTGGCTCTTGAAATGAAACTCTGTATGGAGAGCAGTATAGTATCGTTAAAAATAGAGGGCTATCGCTATATAAAACGTTCTTAAACCTACAGCGAGAAGTCTTAGAAAAATTAGCGGTTTTCTTTCACAAGAATCTGCGGGATTAATTTTTTTATTTCTTCGCACTCTTGGTTGCTGCAACGTTGATTGGGGGATGTATTTGTCTTTTAGCGCGTGTCCGTAAAATTATGGAGCATTTTTATGTGAAACGTTCACCCACAGATAAAATGTCCGGATCCCATACTATTACACTTCAATGTAACGTACAGTAGGATCGCAAATTGTATTTATTACAGAGACAGGAATATTTTAATCTTGAATGAAAAATTGTAAAATCTAGAATAAAACGGTAGTATCGTCTTTTGTCGAATATCGTGGTGCCAAGATGGAGGGAAAATTTATTCTAAGCGCAAGAATACATAAACTTGCGTTTATATGAGCTATTCTTGTCTCAATATACATAGTAAGTCAATCCTTTTTAATTCGATAGAGGAGAATAAGAATTTTTGATTTTATTTTGATATTCTGTTATTTTTATACTAAATGAGGCTGTGAGAAATATAAATGCGTCAAGAATACTTTTGTCTCGGTAAGAGAAATCCTTTCTGAGGGTGTTCTGTTGGTTTATAGTAATCAACGCTGTTCAGGGTTGGCAAAATTCCACATTTTTTGGATAAAGTCCATGCCAGTGGTAAGAATCGGTATTTTCCGGAAAAAAACCGGCAAAAACTGGTCTATTAAAAACGATAAGATAAATAGAAAACTTTTAGGAAACATTGCAAAAAGTATTGTTTCCCGCGTAGACTAAAAATTAATGTAAAATTTAGTATCTCCGAAGTTCTCGTTTTAAAAATATGTTTCAATAAAACAATTTTTTTAATTAAAAACTTATATTGGGTTTTTAAAATAGTGATTAATATCTACGATTTAGTATTTAAAACAAACATCTTTTTTCATAAAGACTATGAAAATGACTAATATTTATATAAATATATTTTAATTAAGTATCAGTTGCTTTCATAATTTTGCCAATTTATTCCATTGGACAAAGTCCGGGACGGTAAAAACTGGAATTTACCATGGGTATTTCTACCCCCTGGGTTTTTCCAGCCAACCCTGGCGCTGTTGTCATCGTTATCGTTTCCATTGTTAACAGGTCTTGTTTGTTAGGATTGCAGCTCTAATTAGTAAAAATTGTCTCGTATGCAAAAGATCCCGCATGCTTCCTGAATTAACTGGCATATGTTTTATCAACGCAATAACACCTATTCAATTAAACGCACACGTATTAACAGTTCGCAGCGAACGATTCCATTACTCTATAAATTTCCTAAAAATCACGTCCCTTTATCAAATTCAGCAATTGCGTCGCATTAGAAATTTTATCTTTTATTTACATATACATGTGGGACGTACTGTAACATTTGACGTCCCGTGGATATTAGATAGAGCGAGAATTTAACAACGAACTTTTTTTTTTATGCGTCAAAACTTCAATCACTCGTGTTCTCAGCTGTCTAATCTCGCGACCGACGCTGACTCTTCGCGAAAACTGGGCGACTTTTCGTGAAAATCCTCGGAGGCGAGGCGATATGAGCATACGGTCTGCTCACACGGCGATTCTCTACGATTGATTGTACGAAAGCTTTTCTCTTCAGACAGAAATCGGTTGCGGTGTCGCGTAGCATTTGCTCTCCCCCACCCCTCCCCTTCCTAGGCTGCGTTCGGGAATGTCACCAAAGTGCGTAATGTATCGTAAATAAAGGTAAAAACAGGCTCCAATAAAACAATATTAAAATTAGTATTAGTAGTTAAAATAGTCAAAAGTTTAAGGGGATGATAGAGTGATTCTGCACTTTTGGCACCTTTTGCTCCTAGAACTGTCAATTCGTGAAAACATTTGTGTAATATACAAATTATGTGGCTTTTGTGTACGAACTGACAGTGTTCTACTATTTTATCCTTGTTCACCGAATGTTAAACGAGGATAAAATGATAATGAAGCTTTTCAGTCGACATTAATCGGCCAGTGTTTCAATACAGAAAATTTATTGCGAAAGATATCACCTCGGCCAGGGTTTGAACTTGGATTTCCCTGCTCTATGCGGGCGTCGCGCCAATTCGACCACTGAGGCATGTGGTAATTTTTGTCGCAATAACGTCGTATAAAGATGACGTCTCCGCGTCTATTTTTCGACTTTAAACTGCGCGCCGATTTGGATTGTCGGCAGGAATAAAATGATACGCCGGGGCGCTCGGGTGATTTTCCGAACGCAGCCCCTACGTGTGCGAAGCCGACGGGACGGAGGTGTTCGTAAGCTCGCGATTGATCGATGTAATTACACACCCGGCCGATTCATCTGTCGTGTCCGATTGCGATAATTAATTGGGAGGGCCGATAGGATAAACACGCGCGCCGCGTTGGAACGAGAGTCGGCGGCGCGCGTCGGTACAGGACGAGCGAGTTGACGGCCGCGCGAAACGCGCGCCGTCCGGGTTCCGGCGTTAATAGATTAAATTATTTTAGCATGCGACAGGTCTCGGTAGCATTCGAAATTCTGCGTGTCGACACGCGACGCTCGGGTAACGGGGGAGGAAATAAATTGAAACTCGCGGCGTCGAGTGTATTCCGGAGTACGGCAGAGCTGGCCGTCAACGAAAATATGGATTCCCACGGTTGGTTGCGGCGGGAAATTTCAATCCCCCTTTTACACCTTATCGATACGTTTCTACGGATAAAACGAAGTCGATACCGATCTATTAATATCTACAGTGACGTTAATCGTCAATAACGAGCGAATAGAGTAACTTTCTTCTCGGCAACGTAATATAAAATTTGCAATTTTGTAACAAGTTTTTTTTTTTAACAATCCCTTCGACATCCGTTGGGCTCATTTTTGCGAGTGCGCGACCATACGTCGAGTAACCGAATAGAAATTGTCAATTTTCGCAAGTGCTTCGTGAAATATCGTGGCACGCGTGAAGGAACACCCCCGCGGTTGCGTCGAAGAAAACGAAGCGGCGTACACCGTAACGCGCATTTCTGCTAGTGATTGTACGAGTGCTGCTGTATGGCCTAGAGGGGATCATATACAACGTACTAATAAATTTTCTCTCGGGGTCGCGTCGTCGACAAGTCCTACGATCGATAAGAGCCAGTAGAAACCAGTGCCGTCAATGATACTCGGGATTCTTACGTTTCAACGAACGTCGCCTAATGCTCGTATCACACGAGCGACTCGCGAATGCGATTAAAACGCCAGTTATCGACGTTTTTAATTCCAAGTTTTACTCGGTCCGAGAAATTTATGGCCAATTAATTTGCGGCTTTTACGAAAAATCAGCAATTTTATTGGCTACACATTTCTCGGACCGAGATTTTGGATCGAATTCTAGGGCAGCGATCTCTCTTGAAAAAGCCCGCAACTATTTCTACACGCCATACTGCTCTTTTTCTCTTCTAGACTTGGCGTTTTCGACTTGCGTTTATTAGAAATAATTTTTTTTCTAGGCTATTAATCTTCATTCTAATTGCACTATATTGTTCTTATATGTTGTCCCTAGAGTACGCTGGTCTCGTTTCGTATACAGGGTGTCTTGAAATTCGCGAATCAAAATACCATAGCAAGAATGTCGTCGAAAAAATAAATTAAAAAGTTTGTTAGAAGTAATCTGTTAATTGGCTCTATAGAAACGCAAAACTCTTTTGTGGAATTAAAGTACGCAGCAAAATCTAGACTATGCTGGTCGACTTTATATCAAAAACGAAAAAAAAGATAAAAATTTTACTAATTTGTGATACACGTAAGGACAATATTTGCTCGATACAAGAATTCTACAATAAATATACAGGGTGTCCTGAAATTTGCGAATCAAAATACCATAGCAAGAATGTCGTCGAAAAAATAAATTAAAAAGTTATTTGCCATTTTTCGTTCCGAGCAGTAGTTTTTTTTTAGATAAAAGGGTTAGTGACTAACACTATCGACGCGCGACTCACGGACAGGTTTTCGTTCAACCGTAATGTATGATTGGCCTGTTCTGAACCTTCTTGCTATGGTATTTTGATTCGCGAATTTTAAGACACCCTGTATATTTATTGTAGAATTCTTGTATCGAGCAAATATTGTCCTTACGTGTACCACAAATTAGTAAAATTTTTATCTTTTTTCGTTTTTGATATAAAGTCGACCAGCATAGTCTAGATTTTGCTGCGTACTTTAATTCCACAAAAGAGTTTTGCGTTTCTATAGAGCCAATTAACAGATTACTTCTAACAAAGAATGTCGATAAAACAGACTGCTTTAGGATCCCCTTAATGGCTGCCTAGCCAATCGCAGTCGCGAGTCGCTTAGTCTGATGCGGGCATTAAGTACGCGCGTGAAATTATAAATGAACGTATATCAGCGCGTTATCGTACTCGCTCATTTTACTCTTCACATTTTTAAATATAAAAGACATCGTTAATAGTTACGTACGTATCTGTATGTATCTGCTCAAGATTCGCGTCCTTATAAAAAGTGCGGCCCCTTTAAATTTTGTACAATTGTCAGGCGATCACATAAGCGCCGAACGTTTGCTTTCAGCGACGCGCGTTCGTTAACTACGCGGATCCATACAAACATCTCGCGAGCCACTGCCCCGAATATCGAGTAGCTTCAAACCACGCGCGGGCCGTGCGCGAACGCGTGACATTCGACGCACGAGTGCGATTCGGTGGAATAATTGCGACATACGCGTGCCATATTTTTCGAGATTCTCTCTCTCTCGCGGGTGCTGCTCGGGTATTCAAACTAGTGGCCGGGATCGCCGCTATCGATTGGAAAACAGCGTGTCGTGCCATCAGAGCGTCACACGTATCGCGGCACCGGAACGTTCCAGCGGCGTGTCATCGGATATTCACGGCACTGGTTGAATCTGTAAATTGCGGGCGTTGCTTCGTTTACTAGCGCAGTCTTGCCCTTAAACTTCACCCGACAGGTAATTCGAGCAAGTTTTACAGCTGCTAGGCGAGCGATAAGAGTTCCCGTTCACCCTTGCTTAAATCTTCACGTCTGGCAAGATATCCGTCGGAGTATTTAAATCGTGCGGTGATAACGAGTGAAATCGGTGAAACAGGCGGCGAGGAAAATTTAAGTAATCAGCACTAAATCCCGCGCAGCTGATGCTGTTAGCGATATGTGATGATCGTCGAATTCTCGCGAGACTATCTTTTTTTTGTACGCGAAGAGAGTTTTCTTGTGAAATTTATCCTGAAAGTTGTGTAATCGTGGGACAACGCGGCCTTTCGTAGAATTGTATAGAAGTCTCTTGAAATTTTACCATCCGTTTCACCACATTGAGAAAAATGTCAGATTAAATATAATTGGACAGTCCAATTGCATAATAGCAAACGGATATACCCGATGACACTGCATTTCAGCGGATGTATCCATATTTTAATCGGGAAACGTGAACGGAAAAATTAACCACTGGAAATACTATTTGATTGGTTTATTCGATGACAATTTTGCTTCCTCATAGAGGAAGCTTTTTTTTCTCAGTGCAGTGATTATACTTAGGTCCGTATTTACAGTCGCGATTCTGCCGAAAGACTGCTAAAACCAGTCTTGAGACATGATACTGTTTAATAGATGAATTTTGAGACTTAATTTGATATTTGTTTGTAATCTCGATTCAGTAGAGATTCTCCAAGGAAGCTTTAGAAAATAGTTTTTAGATTTCGTATTATTTAACAGCGAATTCGGTTGCTTGCACAAGTGCGCACTGAGAGCACACTGAAGCTTGTTTATAGTCAGTTCTTATATTTAACTTTGTCTTAGATACATGCTCAAGACGAATTTCAGGTGAGTAATCGGACCCCTTTTCAGCTGAATGCGGTCTCAGTTGATCTTTAATCAAGATGTAACTATCGAACCGTCTGTGTCTCGAGGCACGAAACTCCAATCTGAGTGTCTCACCTGATACACTCTTGAGACGAGAATTGAGAAACCACTATAAATACGAGCCTTGGTATACGTTTTACCGCTAAAATGTGAAATAATGAAGTTTAAAAAAAACGCCGTTCTTCAAAATGCCATCTTGTCCCGCGATTACATGATTTTTCAGGATAAATTTTAAGAAAAACAAATTCTGCGTACAATTTTTGTACGGGGGATAAGAAGATAGAGAGAATACTTTGATCTAAAATCTCGATCTTTCGAAATTGCGAAAATACGCGACGAAGGAATGGAATATCTTTCGGGTGGTATGTTGCTCGCATACTAAAATATTCCGATATTGCCTCGATAGTTCGCCGAGAAATAATTCCAAGTAGTTCGAAACAGAATAAATAATGTAACATAATAAGCGCGAAATCGTCGAGAAAAGAAGACGCTGTTACATATTTTACGAATCGCGACATTTTTCGACAGCTTTCTCGAATCGTGATAACTTTTTCGCGCTATTGGTTTCCTCCGACTAATATCTTGCAGAACGCGACCGATAGTCTCGTATCTCCATTTCTCCGAAAGTTTAGAGAGCTACGATAACTTCTATTACACCCTTGTGCCTGGAGTCCCTAAAATCACGCGAACTCGAAGTAAGTTTTTGCTACAGATCAAAAACTTTATCTCGCTACTGTCTCACTATATATTTACGGGTCAATCGAGTTGGATTTTTATCCCGCGGTTCTTTCTCCTGAAATTATCTAATTCTCTGGCAACACCCTGGCAAGAGTAAGTTTCTACGCAATTCTCGATTATCCCCGCTTTTTATCGGACAGACTTTTTTCCCCTTCGTCATCGGCGCGATCTTCGTAACTTACCCGAAGCGACCGCGACAACGCAAACGACGCGCTTTGCTTTGCGAGAAAACTGAAGGGGGGGGGGGGACATCGCTGTAATTCGTTACATCGGCGCGTACGTACAATATTTACATGTAGCAGTCTTCGCGCATAATCGGTGAAAATGCGCAGTAGAATTGTGTCGCATTGTGTTTCACCGGGGAAAAAATGGCTGAGCTGCGTTGACTCGAGTGGCCTTACATCTTTTCGCGAATAATGGCTCGGTCGAGTACTCGACTTTTGTCAGCTTTTCTCGAGGACCGTCGACTAAAGCGGTCGGATAAGCTTGCCGGTCCGCGAGTCTCCTACCGAAAGATAAAATTTAGGATGTGATTCAGGTATTATCGACGAGTTTGGAGACCAGAAGAATTGAGGGATAGACGAAATTCAGGGGAACTCGGTGAAAATAAAATTTTACGAAATCTGTCCGCGGCATCGTCCATCACGAAAGCTCAGCGCAGTCGTTTTACATTAACCCTTTGAAGTACGGCAGTAACCCACGTTACCACCTCAACTTTACTTTTTGGCCATTTAACTTCCAGTTGACTCATTTAAGTCGGTTTTTTTTGCATTTTTTGGGGTATCTTAGCGATAAAAGAACATAAAAAGTCGAGTAGTGTCTAATGTTTATTGTAAAAGTTTTAGAAATAAACCAATATGCAAAAGCAGCAATTTTTTCGGACCAAGTTTTTTTAAGATTATTTCTTGAAAACTTTGCAGAAAGGGGTTTTCGGGCTCGCTCATTACGAATCTGATAGCAGATTTTCAAAATGGCCAACCCAAAATGGCGGATGCAAAGTACGTGCATTTTTTAAGTTTTCAAGTCTTTCAGCATCTGGAATTTCAACTGGAATTTAGATTTTATGGATCCTAATAATATCTAAGTAAAGTTTCTTAGCGTAGTTGAATTGCTGTTTAATGGTGTCATTTTTTTAAGTTTTTAATTATGAAAATCTGATAACGAATTCGTAATCGGCGACCCCCAAACCCTTGTATACAAAGTTTCACAAAAAACTCCTCAATACCAAAATGTATGCTTCAAAGGGTTAACGCCAGCGTTAAACTATATTAACGGAGAATATGCATGGCCAATTAAAGTCCCAATTCGCAATTGTGAATTGGCGTCAATTTTAAAATCTTACAGAGTACGTAATACATACATATGCAAATGAGAGGTAGATCGCTCTTTCTTGGCGTAAAATATCGAAAGAAGGGCGCGGCTTATTTAAATTGATGCAAATGAACGGCCCGACGAAAGATCGAAGACGTCAGTCTTGTTGCGGAACGCTTTTTTTTTTCGCTCGCCAAAGTCGATCCGTACGGGTGTTAAAATGGATTTACAATTAACAAGAGCTCTTTTCTAAACCGTGTCCGTAACGTGTGCGGTGCGTTTCAGCACATAACGTAGCTCGCTCGCTTTAACTGATTTGTGCACGTTGACGCTAAAAGCCCGCGGTCTCACGCATTCTTTCACATACGTCACGCCTGCCTGTACACATCTCACGCTTACAAGTGTGCACAATCAGTTCGTGTTTGTGTACGGCTAACGAATTATACCTATATACAAAAGCAAGAAGAGACCACGCGAGAGGACGCATCCTGGGTTTCTTTTTTGTTCAGCTGCTCCCCTGCTCTTCTCTTTCTTTTTTCTTACGCTCTTATTCTCGGCTTATAAGCGTGCTTATCCCCGAGTCTGCGTATGCATCGTGTACATCGTGTACATCGTGTAGGATAATGAGAGAAAGAGAGAAAGAGAGAAACGGTCAGTGTGTGTAGGTGTCAACTTATTAACTCGTTATACCGGCGTCTTTGGCAGTTTCCTGCGCGTCGGCGACGATGGTGCTTTGTCCGTTTCGGTTTCTGCAAAAACATATCAAAAATGCATCGTATCAGTGACACGTGTCGCTCCCGCAACTGCTTTTCCATAGCGCCTACGAGTCTCTGTGGCCGGGGCTTTCCTCTCGCCGCGCGAGAGTGAAGAAACGAGCCGCTCGAAACTATCGGTTGTTCACGAGCTTTCGAATCCCGCGAGTTGAAGATTTCCAGCTCGTCATCGTTGGCGAGAATTTAATCACTTCTGTGGATACGGTAATTAAATTGCTCTGTGACGAGTTGAAAATTTTAACTTGCTCATGAGCCGAGGCATAGTTTTTCAAAAATTTCTTGTAGAAAGTCGAATTGCACAAGGATTCTTAATGATAAACCACGGTGATAATAATTGAGAATTGTTTCCTCACTTCGCACAAGCGATTTTATTTTTTGATGGCGGATTATTTCTAAAAAAAAAATTCCGTACCCTTTGAATTCGTATGCAGAAATTTAACACGCGCGAATGTAACGAACAGATGGTTTAGCAAATATTCAGCGATTCGAGAGTACTTGTTCATTTTGCGGCTATGTTTCCGAGGCCAGAACGAAATCCTGTCAGCGGTCAGAGGCCATTCTCGTTTCCTAGAATGCCACGGAGCTTTTTTTTATCTTTTGTACAAAAAATCACTACTCGTATTACTTCGGAGTCATTTATTTCTGGGACGATGCATACAGGCGAATCCACACGCGACTGCCACCCTTCGGACGTTTTCTTTTCTCCAGGACGGATCCGCTTTCGAAATAACTAATCTTCACCGCTGACCTCGGATTAGCTAAATGCAGTCGGTTTTACATATTACAACGGCCGTTCGTATCGCGTTACAAATCGGCAGAGAATAACGTAATACCTGGTTCGGTATTGTTCCTGGATGTGACGTTCTTTTCATAGAGCTCGTATTTGGGGCACGAGAATCGATGAGCGATAGTCGATTTTGCGAAAACTATGTAATGAAATTTTATACCCAACGAAATTGTAACTTTTGTATCGATCTTCGATAAACTGCGGTTTCTTGGATATCGAGAATTACTCGCGAGTTTGTATAAAATCGACATCTCGACGTTAATGGCGCATGATCGGGGATTGTTCCTGTAAATCCCGGCTAGGGAAAACTTGCGAAATATTTGAGCACGGTAACATTACTCGGGCACTCGCGCGTTTTCGCGCACATTTTCTCCGGTACTCACCCATCAGCAGGCCCAAATTTGTAGGTGTTTTTCCGGATTGCGGATCGTCCAGCAAGTCCCCAGTGCTGCTTTGCGAGAGTGCCGTGGAAACGCGGGGGGGCAAATACAGAGAATCGATTTACGATTAAATCTATTAACGCTCGTGTCTGTTCACTGTGATATTACTGTATGCATCGACTTACATTTCGGTCGTGTGCTCCACCACCAATTCCGCCACGTCGTCGGTCCGTTCGATTATCTGCTGCACCTCCTCGAAACTCCGATCGATCAGGGACACGCCGGACCATTCTAGCACCTAGAAATAGCCATTTCGTACAATTATTTGATGATGTAAAATATCGAGGCGAACATGCGAAGAAAACTTGCACTCGTACGTTAACGTTTACTCCTAAGGTTATTTAATTTCCACCATAGCGATCGGTCTTCTGCCTTTGCGTCTTCACAGAAATGCGGTCTTTAACGGTCAAGTTGCTAATCTCAAGATGCTGTTGCAACATTTACTAAGTTTGCTGCACAAGGCGCATGCGGTTGTCTCCACTACTTATGGATATGACAACCGCAGATATAGCTGACCCCTATTAACCTGGACCCCCCACCATCGCAAATCAAGTTCGCACTAGGTCAAAAATTTAGTGCTATTTAGGTGCTATTTTAGTGCCGCAGTCCGAATTTTAGTGCTCAAACCGTTTAGCAGGAAATTACGTAAAAAATGGGGGGGTCCAGCTTGCCATTAAGCTGCAACCCCCCATACCCCCAAAAATATATGGAGTGACCCTACATACAAAATAAATACACCAGAATTAAGTGCTAATTAGGTGCTTTACGATAACCACAAACATACCTGAAATATTTAACAAAGAGCCTTAGAAAATAAATAATTTGTCAGGAGAGCGCACGCGCCGCGTGGAAGAGTGCGTTACAACGACGTCAGAGAATTAGGTGTTCGAATGAATTCTGTGCTAAAAGAGTCCTCAGATATAGTGCTTTCAAAAACACAAAGATCTGATTTTGGTGCTAACTGCCTCTCGTGGAAAATAAATAGTTTATACCGCGAGCGCGCGCGCCGCGTGGTAAAGTCCGTATAGCTGTCCCAAATATTACTATTTATTGGGGTTGTGGTAACCATATCGATCTCTCCGTGTATATATAGTACATTTTTTATATTTTACAATTGTATGTTTCTGTTTTTTTACCAATTGCATGTGACGATTACTCTTAAGTACGTCATTTGCCCGCAGAACGAACTTGGGTAAAAAACCGTGAAAAATCTTAAAATCGTAATTTTTGTACGCAACTTCGCCGCAGTACAGAATGTCTCATCTCGGATATGAAAGATGGAGAGCAGAATGGCTCAGAAATTCCTGGCGGTTCGAGACCGTCCGCCTCGGTCGTGAAATTAATGTTGAAACGCGCCTCGGCGAGGGAACAGGACCGAATTGCAATCGGTCGTAAAGCTTCCGGTCCCTCTCGGGCTCTTCAAGCACTTTAATTATTTTAATTACTTGAGCGGATTGCCGTAACGAAGACGGCGAGATCGGCCGCCAGAGGTGACGGTAAGCTGCGCGAACTTTTGGGGGAAAATCGCCGCGTTAATCCTTACAGCCACTTGGCCGAGGAGACATTAAGATTAAGGGTCCATCTATCTTAACCCGTTGGGTGCCGTTTGTCGCCGCGTAAGATGGAGAAGAAAATTGAAATACAGCTATTATACAGGACTAACGGAGACGCGTGCTTATCGTCGAGCGTAATCGGCGGGCTCGATAAATTAGGCCCACGAATTTCGAGTAATTTTCAGGGGCACGGATTCGATTAGCAATTTGATTTAGCAAGGTATTTTTTCCATATGTGAAAAATGTGAAGTTATTCAGTAGAATAACTCTGTAAAAGTTAGTGGATTATCACTGAAACCAGTGAATAGTCACCGATTCGCAGTTATAAATTTACTACCGAAAATCGCAGTGATATACTTATAACTGTTTTTAGTGATAATTCACTGATCGGCTTTTAGAGAGAAAGTAGGTAAGCGAGAAAGATTTCGAGTGTAGGCTTGTTTAGCTCAGTTTGAAGAGCACTCGCCCGGCAAACGGAAGTTTCGAGTCCCGGTCTGATCTTGGCCCGTTATTTTTCTCGCCGAAAAATTAAAAGGCAAAAAAGTTCCAGTTGAACCGAATATTTTGTTGCTCTATAAAAATACCTCTTTTCTACAAAAGTAATGATTTCTATCTTTTCTGCAAAAGTATCTTCTCTACAAAACTATCTTCTCTACAAAAATAATTCCCTTAAAAATCGAAGATTTTATCGGAAAAAATAATGTAGATAATATTTTCTGTTAAGGAGGATGGTTGCTGAAATGAAGATGATGAAAATAAATTCAAATTTATAGAAAATATTCGTCTATGGGAATCTGTCCTCCATGCAAAAGTTTAAGACGATTGTCTGCATGGTCGAATAATTAATTATTAAAGTTATACTATTGTACATGGTCAACATAGCAAAGTATTACGATATCTGTAATTTAACTCTCGAAAGTATGTTAAAAATGATAAGAATTTTATAAAAATAAGTGCAAATAATTCTATACATATTTACGAAGAATTTTGATAATGTATATACAGGGTGAGTCTTTCCATATCCGACAAAATTTTTGAGAAGGTAGAACGGATCGAGATGAATGGAAAAGTCCTGTACCATTTTGCAATTTTCGTAATAATTAACGAGTAATTAATTATTAAAAATCGTTGTCTTAGGCCGGCCTACTGCCCAATTCGAGCGCGTGGCGAGATATGCGCGTAGCAATATCGATCGCCAGGCGGTCACCGGTAGGCCGGCCTAAGACA
>NW_011967245.1:2660626-2672817 GCF_000949405.1 Vollenhovia emeryi | reverse complement strand
AATTAATTATTAAAAATCGTTGTCTTAGGCCGGCCTACTGCCCAATTCGAGCGCGTGGCGAGATATGCGCGTAGCAATATCGATCGCCAGGCGGTCACCGGTAGGCCGGCCTAAGACAACGATTTTTAATAATTAATTACTCGTTAACTATTACGAAAATTGCAAAATGGTACAGGACTTTTCTGTTCATCTCGATCCGTTCTACTTTCTCAAAAATTTTGTCGGATATGGAAAGACTCACCCTGTATATCATGTATATATATATTGTATAATGTATATATATTGGCGGCACGTCTCAGTGCTTAATCTCATCTCCCCGAAGGTAGCACCTCTATTTATTATTGTGGAATGAATTGTATGGTAATTGCACTGCGCGCATATGGCGGAGCCAGAGATACGTTCAAATGACTTGTGAACCTGATTCTTGTTCGGTCGTGTGCGCGGGGTGCGATTGCAATTTTTTTTACACTCGATAAGGTGTCGCGTGCTGCTTAACGAGAATCGAATTGAAGACCCGACTAGAATACGGTAAATGCTGTAATTATTTCGGTACGACGTGGAAAATTCACGCGGCAGGAAAAGAGCGAAATTTATATTCTTTCGCGCTTTTTTCACCGTGAAACGTCAGTAGCACTCGCAACGGAATACCGCGGACACGAGTACGTCGACAGTTATTCTCAATATCAAGTCGCGAAATTTACGGATTGTTTGTGTGCACACGCGTTTCAATTGGCATATTTGTACATGAAATTGGAAGATATATTCGTCGCCATCTATCGCTAACAATGCCTGTGTAAGACCCGGTCTTTTGAGAAACGTTATACCGCGCCGCGCGTTAATTACGGGACTCGACGGCTTTCAATTAAACCGCGAATGGAATCGAATGCAAATCGCTGTATGTCGGGGAAGAAGGAAGCACGCGCGATCGATACGCCACGGCTATTTTTCTCCCGAACGGGAAAACGTAAGGGCGCAAAATGGAATTGCGAGCGGTCTTCGGGAATCGATTTATCGAATTAAAATGAACTGCTAGAGGCAACGTTACATCCCGAGTATCCACCGTTTTATAAGTGAAATTGTAACGTCTAAGACAATCATTTTACGAACCTCTAAGACGTTGAGGAAAGATGTCAAAACGTGTGTCGCGCGACGAAATAGTCGATTACTCACGTCGTCTTTCCACAGTACATGGAAATGTGTCTCGAATACGAGTTGGCCCATGTACACTCGATGCACGCGCGAGTGCACTCCCCCATGCATTCTCATGACAAGTTCGCCCCGGTACAACGGGCTGGCGCACAATTTTCCTTAACGGAACGTTTATCGTCGCGTTGCGATATAGACAGCGCCGGCTTTACATTCGACGGCTCATAGCTCGGAAAATGAATTTTCCGTCTGCGTTCATTTACTTCAGCGGATTTTCGCGAGATATCTGCAATTTCAACGAAAAAGAATTCACGTTAAAATGCGAGAAATCCGGGGAGAAACGACGTAATTTTGAATTGTGCGATATTTGACGAAAGGCAAATGCAACAGTGATGTAATAATTATATGTATGTGTATGCTCGAGCGGGGTTCTCCTTTTTTGGATCAGGAAACGCCCGCGATGAGAAACTTTGCATCGAAATGGAAATATTTATCCAAGCAAGTGGAAAGGTGTTTTCAACTTTCCAAATATTGTCGAATAGCTTTCGTATGCGAGTCTTCTGCCTTTGCATATTTCCGGATGCGATAAAGGGATATTTGTAGGAAAGAGAGAGAGAGCGAGATAAAGAAAGAAATTATTTCGCGCAAGCGAAGTACAGCAATGCAGAAGTTTTTTATGTGACCAACTCTTCCGTTTTATTAAAGTAGGCCTTTTTTGTTGCTTACTTCGTGAGGATCTCCAAGTATTTTTCTGTGTTCATTTGTATACTTTTGCATTTTCAATGGAAAATCTGTCCCCTTAACGTACATTTTATTTATTGGATTCTACAGTATCTTCTTTTTTATTCATCGTACATTTTTAGTATTCTTAAAATATTTTCGAATTTTGTAGCTGATTATTTCGCATTTTACGTGAATATTATATGATCTTGGTTACACAATTCCCTTACGTGAGCTGAAATCACCGAATTTTCTATCTCCCCGGCTAAGTTGCTTACCCTCGGTTTTTTTTTTAAAATCATTCTCTACGTTTTGATAATCAGACTCGCTTCAATTCGCAATCACGCTACCTCACGCACACGTATTCCGCATTAGTACACACGCGCACAATTTTCTCTCTCGGTGCTTCAGAACGAGCCTTTCAGCGTTCACGTCACATTGTGTATCCACGTGGACTTTTTTCCCTCACTGCCTTGAACCCTTATAAAGGGAAGATCGTGGATGCGGTAACTGGATACAGGAAATGACGCGTATGAAAGCGATCAGCCGCCGGTTCGCCATTTCCGCGATCCTCGCTCATTGTATGATATATTGCATCGATCAGCCAGAAAAAATCCAATATACGTTCGTGAGTGACGAACACGCTGAGGAATATTCATAGAACATTGGCGGTGATACGTTGTCGCAAGGTAAACTAAACAAAAAGAAAAATGCGTGACTTAAATGCCGATCTATCAGTACGATCGTGAGCTATCGTAGTTTAAATCGCTACAATCCGACGCGGTGTGCGAGATGTGAAATGCGGACTGCAGAATTGAGATACTCGGGATGCGGGAACGGCGACATTTATTACAGAAATTACAAAATATTCGATTTCGTTTCTGCTTCGTGCTTCTATATTGCAAAATCCTCTCGATATGGGCTAATCTTTTTTATGATTGTAATAATGAAGTTATTTAAATTTGCTGTAATATTTTCTTACTTCGTCTGCAGACACTAATTTATTTTCCGCTGAAATAGAAATTGTTATATATACACCAGATCGAAGTATTTGTTATTTTCTTCTCTCTTTATTTTTTTCTGTTCACATATAATTTTTGATAAGATATAATTGCTAAAAAAATCAAATTAATACTAATAATTAGCATGGAATTATCTTCAAGAATTAAAAAAAAATAGATAGGTATATATGAGCAACTCTGATAAGCTGAAGATGCTCTCTACGTCGAAATTAGTTTCCTCCTTTCTTTTCAAGTCAGTTTTATCACGTTACTTGGCCCGAACGATGCACAAGCGTTCCGTATCTCGTACCATTTGGAAGCATTATTTAAAATAAGTGACTCGCGTGCGCCTCTTGTTGCGACCGTTCGGTCCTCGGAAAAAAAGGCTTCTCCTTACTTTCGTGTCGTTCCGAAAATTAACAACGTGCCATTCGTTCGCACGACTGGCAACACCGTGCCCGAGCAAATCTGCCTCGCGACGTTTGCAACAAAGAGGGAAGGGCGTCATGTTTCGTCATACATTTTTCGCGATATAATGACGCGAGAAAACCGTGTTTGAGCGACGTAGAGATAAAGCGTGAAACGTGAGATTAATGTGGGTCTGCCACCCGTATAGAATATTCACGTGGTGAAGGAAATATCGCGACGCGACGGATATAATGTGCGAATACGTGGGGTGCGGAAAAATTTTTTTCCAACGAGTTGGCGAAAAATGAAATTTCGGAAATTACGGTGCTAATTAATTTTCGCGAAGAAACTCTACAATTAATAAACCGTTATTCATACACTGCAGATGCAATTCAACAGGGATATCTCTCAAAAGAATATGCTAAATAAGACGAAATATTCTTAAATTTTATAATTTAATAAATTTAAATTTACAGAGGCCAATTAGATTCACGAGCAATATTGGTTTTAAAAGGTTTTTAATGATTAATGTGCTATCATATTAGTCTATAAGTCTTAACATTTAAAACAGTAACGAGTATAACGATATGTTTCCTCTTATGGATATAAAACAATGATTATACTTAATTTTTTATGTTTTAAAAATATAAGTGCTAATAAAAGAACAATATAATTTGCTAGAAGAAAGTAATAAGAGTTTAAAAGAATCGTAACCAGAAAAAGTAATTTAAATGGTTTGGTTTTTTCATTTGTCAAGGAACCGAAACTAGAACCGGAAGTTATTGAATATTGTATGAGACCGTAATTGAAACGAGACTGTAATTTTGTTTCGGTCCGAGTTCTTCAATTTAACTTTTGGAAACGAAAAGGGGAAGATAACAATGAAGATGCTGAAAATATGTTGTTGATAATGATGGTAATGATGTTGATAATGAGAAGAAATTTGACGGCAAAACCTTCAATTTTTTTTATTACAAAATATATAGTTATGAAAGCACTTTAGATATATTTGTAAATTTCACTTATGTTGAAATTTGTCTGACCTAGTATGACAAAATCGATTTAAAAAATTTATTTTTATTGTCAAATTGAAATTGTATTCAAACAAAGGAATATATATATTTTTTCAAAAATAAAACAGCGTTTTGTTTCCATTTTATAACGCAAGTTGTGATTGATGAAACATTAAATCAAAATAGATGCGCATGTAAAAGTGATCGTTACGCGTTATTCTATTTCATATCACTAAGTTATTTTAATTCTATTGACATTTAAAATCTCTTTCCCAATCTCAATCTTTCTCAAGATAATCGTTCAAATCGCATTTCCACTTTAAGTTGTTAATTTCTCGGTTTCTATTTTTGTACAGTTTGCAGGTGTTCATCTTTTCTTTATTGATACACAGAGGGTCTCATTTTAATTGCCTGTCTCAAATATCTTTTAAATGACGCATTTTCATTGCATTTTCTGTTGCGTGCATACAAGCATATGTGTGACGTATTTCAAAAATATTTTATTTACTAAAATGGAATTGTAAAAAAAACGACCATTGTCAATTATACTAGAAATGGCACTTATATTTTTTTTTCATTTTCGCGTTGTTCAACGTAAAAACAATAATTTACGATGACATAACCACACGCGTGTCACGAAATTTAAAGACTATTGGCCGGCACTGAAAGTTCCTGATACGATTTATCGAATCACGTCACTGGTTAACAGCGTACTATGTTCTCATTGACGTTAAATTCCATTTCCGACGTAAGCCGACGTGACTACGACGTTCATGTGACGTCAGGGGCAAACGTTGTCAGAGTACGAGGGGGTTGGATTTGCTGTTCGATCGACTTGACGTCAAACTTTATTGTTATTAATTACCGCGTGGGCGATACCTATTAACCACGAATGTATGTATGCGAGTGTATGTGCGCGATGCGCGTAATTCACCGCCCTGTTAAATACATCGTGCCGGCAATATGGCGTAAATTACGAGCAGTAAAGATTACACGCGCGCATCTTCGCCGATACGAGATACGGATCGATTGAGGGGGAAAAGTTTAAATCTCAATTTTGACGCTACTTTCTGCCTCGGGAAAATCATATACAATCGTTTAATCCAACACGAGATTCCCAATTCGTCGATAATGGCTTAATCTGGACTCTATTTTTGTTCCATCAAACTTTATGACAGATTCCTTAATTTCGACTCGGTCCTTTTATTGCAAACAATTGATGAAAGATCAACATTCGTTTTAAATTCGAAACGTGCGAAACGTAAAACCGTTTACGATTTTTTTGTCTGGCGCGATACAAAATGAAAGATCAATATTTAATTACGTTCTCGTTCCCGTTTCCAGGTCCGATTTAGTAGGAACTTTGCTCTCGCGGGGCTTCTAATTACTTCGCACCTCCGGCGAGACGAACACTTTTTTTATCTCCGTTTCTCTTTGTTTTTCTTCTCTCTTTCGCCAGCCGTTATTTAATGTGTCTAATTAAAATAATATCAAAGATAGCACGAAATACTTTCATCTAGTCAAACATAACTAGACGTTCAAACATGACTAGACGTTTGCTAAAAATTTGCTTTAATGCGTCTCTCGAAACGCTATTTCTTCGGCGCTGTAACTACGACTTTGCCTACACGGTTTAGCTATTAATTCTATATATTGCCGATTGATATCAGTAGACAATTACCATTTAGTTCACGAGATATCACGAGTGGTATTATGAGTGCTGGGCGATATTAGGGGCCTTACATTGTGTATTATGTTTAACACTTATCTACAAAATTTATCTACAATCAACGTTAAAATAATTGAAGCTGAAAATACATTTTAGAATTTCGTAAAGAGAAATTCAAGTTATAAAGCTAAATCACTGACAATAATCTTAAAATAATAAAAGTAACGTATGAAAATTTAAAGCTATTAAATTTTATAAACCTATTTCAGCGAATCTGAATTTGACAAATAAAATGTTATATATATGTAAATTGCAAAACTTGTTCTACTTCTAATCGTATTCTTATCGTCTTCTTGCCAATGAAATCGGGACACTTGTCACAAGTATTGTTGAGACTTGAAGCAATTTAGAGGGTAGCAGTCGAAGTATATAATCCTGCTGGCAACAGAGTTGCGTGGAATTTGGTATCGAAATGCGATCTCGGCGATTGATCTTCGAAAGGTCTCGCCTGGCAGGAAGAAGTTTAATTATCCTTGGGATTTAACGAGACCGTGGAGAAAAGATCGAGCGAAAAAGATAACTTTAAACCATGACGCTCTATAGGTATACATGTATATGTGTCTCTCCCCGCGACAGATGCCCGTTTTTCTTAAATTCTACGAGATTTCATTCCCCAGAACCGGGATTGTTCGATAAAACCTCTTGCGAGGTGAATACGAAAAAAGACCTCGCGTTTGGAGCTTTTTTTCCTCTCGTTTTAGTAAATTGAGTATTCATGTTGTATTGTCAAATCGGTAAACTTATCAATTTTTCTGTCGCAAACGTGCTGCTAAATATAAATTCGAACGCGTGACGACAAATAGGTACCTACTCGGGAGCGAACTAATCTAGATTAAGCTGGCTATATCGCGCATCGAGCGAGGGAAGGTTGAGTTTTTGCGAAGTTTCATATCGCGGTTCTGTTTTCGACGATTATTACGGGAAATCACTTTCATAAATCACGTCTTTACTCTTTGCATTATACATCTATGTTCACGCAAAATGACGAGGGCCGTTTAGGCGCACGTTATTTAATAAGATTTCTTTTTACGAACATGGGCGCTGTAAGAGAAATCATTATTTATGTAAGATAAATCGAATTGGGTATTATTTATTTACACTACTATAGCAGGCACGAGTGTTCTCGCGTTATAGCAGGCATTTTCTCTCGGTATTACGCAAATTAATAATTGATATCGCACTGTGGTATCGTATTCGTAATACAATAGTAACGGCAGTAATCAAATGTTCTCGGATAAGCGCGGAATATTGACAAAATCACTTTTGAGCACATGACAATTGTTGTTCCAAATGAAGAAACTTGATCGCCACGTGACCGAGACATAACAGTAGAAATATAGACGGGGCATAATCGCGGAAATTATGTATGATTCCAGCATTACGCCTGTCTATTCCAGAGCCCGACAGTAGCGAATTGGTCGTCATTCGAATGGAACTCTCGCCGGGAGAGTTCGCTCGTTCCGATTTTACAAGCGACGGGGGATGTAAGCGGATTAAACAAAGCATTACTGAATTCGCGGGAGCGCACGAAGGCGTCCCGTATCGCGGATTTTCGTTCTGCTAGAATAACAAGCACGTCGCGCTTATCTCAATGATCACGTTTTTTCATTTTTGCCCACCATTTTCTTAATTTCGGCTCCGCTATTCACATGTCGATAAAAGGTGGGCAGGATGAATGCGAGCATGTTACGCTTCCCGGGAAGAAAAAGTGCGGTAACGAGAGTACACAGGAAACGAAGTGTCAGATCAACTCTTATATACGCAAATTAACGCGTCATTGTTTTGTATATACGCAACAATCTATAATTTTGTTAGAAGCACTTGATAATCTTACATTCCAACAATATTACAGTCTTATTTAAATACTATAATTGTCACTTTAAGAATCTTTGTAATTATTTTGACGATAAAATAGTTTTAATCATAATCTTCGATTTAAAAACTATTTTCTATCCAATATTGTTTCTTTTTCATTCAAGAAAATTATTCTTAAATAATAAGCACATATTTTTCTTGATTGAATTATATAAAATTGCTTTATTCAAGTAAGTTTTCCTTCCTTTAACGCAATATAATCACACACAAAAAGATTTAATATCGTCAGTAGTTCAAAACCAATGATGTGTAATTTTTAAAACGACCTACACTTGCCAATGTTTTTATTAAAAAAAAAAACGTTTCGGTCCCAGATTTAGACCCTTTTCAAGTAATCTGTTCACACAATTGTTAATGATCTCCTGTCTGGCTATGAATATAATCTCATTTCAAGATTTTCACGTTGAAACTGAACATATTTAAAAGAATATCCCGTTTTTCTGTGTACGGGTCTGTTGTATGTACATTAGTATTCCTTATTAAATATTACTGAGCGCGAGAGAGAAGCCTATCGACGGTAAGCGATCGTAGTTGGGGGAATCTTTATGAAAATGTAATGATGCTAAACAGGAGCGAGAGAACTTGTTTTTCGTCGCTCTGATCGATCAATCATCCGTACTTTTCTATCTGTGCCGACCCTTTGCACGCAGTGACACTCGAGGGGGCAGATAGAGGGTCCGAGGGACTGCACTTCCCGCCTTTTCGCGCGGCCTAACGTTTATTTAAATGACATCTCGGCATTGTGGTATTTGAATCATTCATTGTCCAAGAACATTCTCGCCTTGAATTTTGCATGGCTTAGGGTCAGTAGTTTCACAAATGTCGAATTGATGTGCGAAATTGATGAATAAATTTTAATAATTGAAGCATTTAGGAAACAGTATGTTCCATAATTATGTTGATATAATAAAACTGATTACAAATTAGTGCATAATGCGCTTCCGAGATGTGCAGTGTATTAAATGAAATTCGTCAATGTGGATGTTAGTACGAACACGCAAGTGAGCAGAGCGCGCCTCTTCACTTGGTGCACTGTCAGTACTTCAACTTTAAATTTAATTAAAATGGATGCATCGAGGGATGTCGATATTTACACGCATTTATCGTTCACAATATCCGACGGGTGACGATAAACATCTCGTGGGAAAATATTTTCTATATCCGTACTATATTCCATGTAGTATTTTCTCGGGCGTTTACGTTATATTGTTTAATAGCGCTGCCGTGCATGAGCTGATAAAATTTACAAAGAGTTAGAGACGATGCGTACAGAGCATCGTTGTATTTTAAAAACGGATCGCAATGATCCGGAGCGGAGCAGCAGAGTTAATACTGTAATCTCCGCTACGGACGTCCAACCCGATCGAAGTATTAATAACATTACCTACTTGAAGTAAAGTTTTTCTTTGGAAAAATGATAAAAATAGACAATTGTAAATTCTTGCGTAAGCAGCTGATCTAAGATAAGGTAAATCTGGGAGGGATGCCGCGTCCGAAGAGATGCAAAATCTAGAGATTTACTCGATTTGTAACAAGTGGCAGTGCACGGTCTTGTTAGTTGATGTCTGACAGCTATTGTGTAGAATTGTGACAGTTTGCTGTCTTTTCGTTAAAGATGTTGCACAGTTCAACTTGATGAGCAGTGAAATAGTTTTGCAGGCTTTCATTAAATGTGTGTAAAATAACTGAATAATGAAAATATAATGTTCATATAGCAGTGGTTAGAAGTTACTGTTCTTGATATCGAAATATTTTATTAACTATTTGACGATTTTTCTGTTCCACTAAATATTCCCTTGTACGAGCAACGGCTTATACCGTTACGTTCGGGTTAGAGGTCGTGAAAACGATCTTTTTATCATCCTGTACTATCACTGGGTTTGCTTATCTCTGGGTTTGTAGATACAAGGCTTCGAGTTTAAGGAAGTGAACAATCTGAATATTTATTCCGTAACGTTTCAATCAAAGTGAAGAATCTGTTAGAAAGCATTTTAAAATGCCAAAATATACGCGACTCTTCCGGACTTACCTTACAAGAAGAATTAATGAACATTAATCAAATCTCTTGTTAGATACCTTCTTATTAAATCAACGTCAAGTTGTCTTAACAATGTCAAGGTGTCTATCAACCTGTCCAATGATACTCGAAGTAAATGGGATGCGTGACTTGAAGATATTTAGCGCTTCAAAAATATGTTGTACAAAAAGCAACCGATGCAAATAACCAGCAACATTTCTGCAAAGACTTGCTCGAAACGGCAAGAAAGACACGACCGGCAACTTTCAAGGTTATTCTTAGAATTTATGTGTAAAAGATAATCCAGTTATAATCTGTAGGAAACGCTTGGATATAATTCACGTAAACGTACCTTGTCGCCTTGTTGCAACCCAGCTTTCTCGGCGGGGCCACCCGGCACGGTCCACACGATGCACGCGAAGGTGCGCCCGTCCGACCCTGTCTTGCCGCCTACCACCCTCATGCCAAATCCACGCGCTGCAAACAAAGGAACGTGGGCTAAGAACGAAATACGCACATCGCGCGGCGAAAAGCAATACAACGCCCGCAATTTCCGCGGATCTCATCTCCGTGGGTAGGATTTGTGTCGTTCAGCCGGAGTACATGCCGGCCCGTACACGTGTCGTGCGCCAGTGCCGTTTCGGAGAGAAATGCGGTTTACGTTTCGCAGCGGCGTAACTCGCTCGCAGCTCTCCCCAATGTTTCCCCCTCGCGGCAGGATTTATATGTATTCGCGAGTACGGCCGAAAAGCTGCAACGTCGGGTCTAGGAAAATAATTAATGCCCCACGCTCGTTGTAAACGCGAGTAGCAATTGCGCCAATTGTTGGGTAACTCGGTCACGTTGTTAGCGAGTCTAATGCGCGTGCGAGTGCCCGTAATTTATCTTCGCGAATTGTTATCCGATCGTTGAGATTCGTTTTACAATAAAACTTTTACAATAAAAAATTAGAATTTAGAAAACAATCCAGTTTTAGCCAAGGTAGAATGTCTACTAAATCCCATAAATTCGTCGGATCAGTTGATGATTTTCGCAGGTATTTTATATCAATTATAGGCTGCTTCAAATGTCGTATCTTACTAGTAAACGAATAATTATTTTCTTTACATCTTACAGAAGTAAGAACAATTTTAGCGACGCAAATACAGAATCTATAACGTTTAATTATATTATTTATTAGGACGCAAATCCCTCTAAATTCATTTATGCTGATTCAGGGCTATTTCAATGCCACGTTTCGCTAAATTCAAGCGATTAACCGCATTACAACTGAAATACAATCCGACATGACAAAGCCAATTTCGAGCTATTGGCTCTAAGGCTCTCGTAACATCTGGATAAACCCTCGCATCACGTTTAACCACGCGGATTCGATAGGCAACCCCTTCAGTACCGTAAATTCTACGAAATCTAGCAAGTTTTAAGTGGATGAGAACTCGTGCGACGTGGTCGCAAAAGCTGCGAAAATTTTTTGGGGGGAAAATAGGCAGGACTACCACAATTTTGTTTTACTGTTCAAATATCTCATCTCAATCGGATGGTTTTGATTTAATAATCGGTAAAAATTTAATAATCAAGTCGGATAATTCGATACAACTAAAGTACACGTGGAATTAACTGCGATGACCGTTTCTGGAAAGAACGCTAATTCTGTAGGGAAGCAGAAAGATTAATATATCCGCTAAAAGTCAAAATGTGACTAAGGAACATGATTCGAACTCTAATTGCGATCTCCATACAAATACATAAACATAAATTTGAATTTATGTCGAGTTAGTTTTCCACTTCCGACGGAAATCGAGTTTGTTGGAATTGACACAAATTAATGTAGTCGCGGAATTGTAGAAAATCTCGCACAGTCGTGTAATCGTTCTCAGCCGAATGGCGTATCGATGACGTTTTTGCCGAGAAAATGCAGATTGAAAGTTTCGCGCTATTTGTACAAATAGTGCAATATAATCCTGGTATGGATTTTAATAGGAGAAAGCTATATAAACGATAGCAGGCAGAGGGGAAAGAGCGCAGGAAGGGAGCGATAAAAGCGGAGAGATTTGCCGATAATAGTATATAACAGTCTCAATTTTGGCTCTCCCTGCATGGCGTTGATAAAAAATTGCTAGGTTGACTTTCGCATTTTTACGCGAGGCAGGTCGTCTGCAACAATATTTCGCTTGTTTCCTACATCTACGTCGGAAAAGTGAGCACCGCGTTATTTGTTATTTAAAACTGTTTTCTTATGAATTTTATAAACTGCAGTTGGAATTTGTGAAAACGTATTTACT
>NW_011967245.1:2607953-2659414 GCF_000949405.1 Vollenhovia emeryi | reverse complement strand
TACGAACAGATTAAAAATAGGCAAAATGTTGAAAAATTGCTGTTCAATTTTGAAATGCTATTTACGTAATATACTACTTTTTTCATGATGAACAATTTAAAATTTAGAAAAGTTTCAGATACAGAAATGGCTTAATTAATATTAAGATAATTTAGAAGAACAGGTTTTAAACGCAGAAAAGTAATAAGGAGGTTCGAATTTTGGCGGAGAGATAATGTTGTTCGCAATAAATGTATTTCTCGACGCGCAATTCGCTGGGTGATCTTTGAGAAGAGGTGTGTATGCAAGAAAAGTTTAATTAGGCACCAAGATCCAGGTTGACCATAAAATTGATTTAACAATATTACTTGTCATTACTGTTAAAATGCAAAGAATTTTTCAAAACGTGATAAGGATAGTATAGATCCACGTACAAATAATTAAATAGATTAGTTGAATCGCAATTAATCGTGCAGCTATTATTTATTATTAACACACTCCAATAAAGTAAACTATTATTAAAAGTGATAATTTTAAAAATACTACTTTAAACATTTACTTTCGATGTGCTGGAAACGAGGGAAAGAGTTAACGTATGAACGGCCCACTCTGCAGATACAGTAGAATTTTCTCGCACTTAGTCATTTTGCTGTTCCAGTGCACGATTATTAAAAATATTTCTTCCCTCGATGATCTCTACACACGTCTTATTCGGCAGAAATATCAAGATTGTGTGACTAAACGACGTGAGTGTAGTATAAGGGTTGTCCAAATGAAACATGGACTGGCTGTTCGAGTAATTTAAGACGACATAAGAACACGTACACAAGTAAATATGTAATACACCGCACTGTTGCCGGTAAGCTGTATACATGGGCACCCTAACATTTAGACAACTGTCCTATCTTCCAGTGGCGTCGCTATTCACGAAGCAAACCGAGAGTCCATGTTTCATTTGGATCCTTATATAAGGATTTTCGCGGTGGAGATACGATGACAGCGTGGATTGAGAGGGCACGGCAAAAGGGTCGGGATGTCGGAGGCGTAGTTTGATATACGGCCGACAAATATACGAGCGTTGCACAGAACGAGCCCCTGCGTCGTTTCTCGTGCCGTGCAACATTGCGTGCGCGGCCAACATCTTCGCTTTCTACCCGCCTAAGCCTTCGTGGCCGACCGTGTGCCATTCTTGCGCGTCGCCGGTAATGGTATTGTCCCTGTGTGTATTAGCATGAGAAATCCGAAACTCGCGCGCGAGGAGAACCACTTAATGAAGTGTTATCGTGCTAGCCGCGCGCGTAATTTCGTTCTGATGCGTACGAATTAATCCCGTTGCTGCCACGCGTAATTCTGCCGCCCTTCCGCACACTCGAATCGCGAGGGAACGTTTCAGCGTGTGCTGTCGATAAATTTCAACGATTGTGAACAGGGACTCTTTCCGCGTAACTTTCTAGCGATGCTGACAATGCCGTAATCAAGAGCGAATGCAGAAATATATTGAATATAGAGGCTGTGGAAATGGAAAATACTTGTTGAAAATAGTATTTTTCTTATGGTAATATAGAAAATGCACAATATTATAATTTATAATAGTAATATAATTATTTGTTGCGTTAGCAAATTAGTGCAATAGTATTTATACGCGCTAGAAATATGATTTAATTTTTGCGCTCAGGTAAATGATTCTATTTGAATTTCGAGGAGACTGGCGCTAGCTCACAATGAACCCATAGAAAGCAATGTCAACGATTCGGCGGACGGTACCATTAAATGAAATTATCGTAGTTGACAAAGAGACAAAAACGTCACGTATTTGAGATAAATCGAGTTAAAATCTCTACGTCGACGTCTCGCGGTCCCGAGTCGGTCGGGATTTTAAATTCGGCAGTCGTCGAATATCGAGAGTCCTGCCGGCGAATCGGTTGTCATCCCGAACTGTCGTATTGACCGACGTGCAAACCCGCGTTTGCACAAACGCGACTTTAACGAGAAACGACATGGACGCGCGACGTCGTACCATTTAATTGATCAACGTCATCGAGTTCTCGAGCGCATCGGGATTATCTGTTAATGCTCTGACGAACTGGTTAAGGAGAATCTCGTTTGCGTCAGGGTAGCTCCAAGAGTAATCTGGTTAGAGGTTTCGTCCGCACGCTATGGTAATTATCAATAACCATTAGTTACGATCAGTTGCGATCTATTGTGATCGATTCATTGGCGCACAAGTCTTATTTGCATCGTTTCTTGTAGACATTTGTAAGGATTTTGTTGGGGAATTGATTGTAAGTTTTCAATTCTTGAATTTATTCGTGTACTCCGAATCTGTACAAGCTTTAAATATGATAATCCAATCAAATTTAATAAAAGGGTTTAAACGCATTTCAATAAGATTTCGCGATTGCGCGAAACAAAACACGGTGCTCGAGCATGTTCGCGAGCGTTTTACGAAACGAAAAGGAAGAATATAATGAACGCTCGAAAACGACAAAGCTAATTAAAATTCGCGTTGGTGCTCAACAACTTGCAAGAAGCGTGGTCTAATTACGAGTAAATGCGCAAGTTGCTTAATTATGGACTACATGCCGTTCATTTACACGTGTTGCTCCATGCTTGCGATAACGATGTTAATTTTAAATTATTATCGAATTATTTTCCGCGCGTATAAACTGAAATTAAAACTTAATCATAATTAAATATTCTGCTGCTTAGCTTAACACTGGAATATTCGTCAAGAAATACGCGATGCTTATTATTATAAATGTATTATAATTACACGCGACAAACCGTGAGTATATAACTAGATAGTGAAGTTGGAAAGGACTGGGGGATGGCCGCGATAATGGGAAATGCGTCTGTTCATAGCCACAATAGCGTACCTGTTGCGGACAGTTGAGAAGCTCCAGGCGCAAACCCTTCATAAATTTCGTTTCGAAATAGACGACTTTCTCATTTCCTCGACCCTCGTTTTATTCCTCCTTCGCCATTTTCCCCGATTTCGCGCAATTTATTTACTATTTCGGCCCAATGTGACGAAATATTGAAAGCTCATCGCACGAATAATGACACTGCATCGCGGGGGAAAAGTTTATTAAATTTTGCATGACGTTTAAGATTCGTATACGTATACCTTGATATATTTTCTTAATCAACTGAAATGAAATTCATATTCTTGGTATTTTGTTTCTGTAACTAGAAATATTTCTGCGAGACGTATCAACTGTTTCGAACTGTTTTCTGAAGCAAAGTGAAAATGATAACGATGTGATTCGCGTATTCTCTCGTGCTCTTTCTGCGATAAATGTGACATAAAAAAGATCTTGCTCGGAGCCCGTGTAAATAATAGTAATGACAATAGCTTTCATCTACGCTTGCGACGCAGTACACGTAAACTTGTACTTTCTCTCGCTCATTTCCATTAAGTTTGTCCTCGTTTGCACGATTGCCAGTTCTCGATCTTTGAGGGTAGATTATTCTAAATGTTCAAACGAGAAAAAAATTCTAAGAGAATATTAACGTTTGGATGATGATCTACTTGGCGAGACGGCATTGTTGCATGCAAACGAGCGCTTGATAATTTGGAAGACTTGTCGAAAATTTTCAGAGAGAGAGAGAGAGAGAGAGATACGAGATAAATAAAAAAATGCTGATATTAAATAAGTTTGCTCTAATTCAGAATAAGAGAAAAGTACTGTATGTTTTCATAAAAGAAGAACGCGTTTTATTTTATGCATGAGATTTGCAATTTTATATTTTATTAAACGTACGTTCAATAAGACTCGCACAGAGTTGGTTATTTAAGTGATATTCATACACGTTTACGAAATTCCATCTTTTTACAACGCATGTACATGCACCGGCATAAATGCTGTCCCTATCCTTGTGAGGTGCACACACACAACTAGAGTCCCTGTAGTTGTGTGCGTGCACCTCACAAGGATAGGGACAGCATTTATGCCGGTGCGTGTACACGTGCGTCCTTTTGTTTTCAACGTGTAAATATACGTGCAAATTTAAATCGCTACTTCTTTCTGCATTAAAAACGTGTGTAATCTATCAAGATCCATTTTCACGGCGACATTATCAAACTGATAGATTACAGTTGATACATTTTATGCGTCTCAAAGCAACAGTTTAAATAACATCATGTCGAGATTAGTGGCTTCGCGCGCAATTGAACGTCGGCAATAAGCCCGTGGTTTTTCCCGCGCTACGTCGACGTCGTTTAATTATAATTATTGTCCGAGTGAAATAAATCGTCTCTACCTGCTACTGTTCTTGCGTGAAGTATAACGATGTCACGCGCATCGCTGGCGACAAAGCGAGGCGTTTAGCTTTAAATTATAGTTTGCAGCAGCGCGATGCGATAACTCATACTCTCTGGAAAACGTGACTTACGAATTAATTTGCATTGTTATTAAGATTTACACGCGAGCGTCGTCACTCACAGACCATTTTTACAGTTTTGCGTGTCTATCGCGAACAATCGGTTCCCCTCCCCTTTTTTTTTTTATTGGGACCAGGCACTCGCGAGTTACCGCTCGCTCGTGTTTCGCGATTTGCATTTTTCGCGCAACACTGAAAGCGCCCGTCGCTCAACAATTATTTCTACATATTTAATCCTCCAACACTTGCGTAATTGTGTTCTGTTTTAACCGTGTTGAACCGCGAAGATCGAAATTGAGCTTGTAATTGTTATACGTTGTACCGATTTCGAGATTAATTGTGGATCTAAATCGGCTTTGAGATCGTATATACTCTTCGGTTATTAATGCATCGTTATTAATGCTCTGCGTTGAACATACTAATTTATGATACAACGGATTATCAGATCCAATTTATTTATTTGAAAGATAGGAAAGTATTAAAGCATTGAGAATTTTCTTTTATTTGTGTGTATGGTGATGCAAAATAATTTGAACCATGCACGCATACCATAAATTTTCGAAGTGAATTTCTTTGGAAATACCAGCAGTTATATTCAGACACAACATTCTACGCGATGTATGAGCGTAACGTATAACATTTAATAGCTTTTTGTATGCCATAAATTTTGTGTAACCATAATACCGTTTTTTTTGCGTTGCATCAATTTAAATAAATGTAAATACATATTATTTTTGCGACAGTATTGACATTTAGGAGAGTCGGTGTAAAATTTGCATATCGTATATCAAATACTGCATCCAGAGTTCCGTTTGTAATAGTACTCGTCCTATTATTTCGTGCGCCATATCCCCGATCAAACAACCCTGACAATATTCGCCAAAACTGCCACAGCAAACGTCCCCATTTCTCGTGATTAAATCAAAACAGATTCCTGTCGCATCCGTATAGTCAACCTGTTGATCGTTAATTCCAGACGTCGTTATTCCTCGCAGTGCGTTATTCGTTACTGTATTCCGCAAAAATATTTAGCCGCCGTGCAACGGACAGATCACACCTGCAAATTGTTTGTCGTGTCGATTGTTACTTATAAAAATATTCTCTTGCGACCTTTTATGCAAGATTAATCGGCAAAAATACAGCGTCATATAAAATTTATTGATCCTCTTTTAGTTTTATATCTCCTTTGATACTGGGTGTCCCAGAATTGATGGGAAAAAATTAAAAGTCAAAATGAGGTAATTTTCTCGCTTCAACGTGTGTCCGGAATGCACCCTGTCAGCTAGAGCTTTCCAAATAGCTGAAAAACACTCGAATTCTTCTGTCTACCGTCTAAACTTCAACTTCAAGTTCTACGAAAATTGGTACATTTACGTATCGAAATGCGCCCTTTTCATTTTTAGCGTAAAAAATCTATTTACACCCTCGAAACTTAATTCGCCCTGATATGTGAATCGTTAATTATTTACAAATTAAAAATTATGGACGTCTAGTAGTGTTGTGATATTAATCACAATAAATTCTTCAATTTCGAAACTTTTGTTCTACGTCGCGTTACTTTTATGCAGTCTGCCAGATATGGAGACGTGCGTCAGCGAGAGACTAAGACAACGGAGGATTGATCGACACGTACGTATCTGGTATGCGGCGAAGCCGAGCGGTTTACAAACGGACTTGCAAAATACACGAGACATGTCCGTTTGCGTTAACGCGTCTCTATTGAGCCGGCCGCGACGAGAGAGAGGGAGAGAGCCGATCGATCGCGCCGAATATCGGCGCACCTTCGGGTTGCGAGCACAGCTGCGTCCGTTGGTGTCCTGTGATTCGCACGAAAACCTATTATCCGCGGATAGATGTGTGCAAATGTCGGCGGCTGCAATTTGGACTCGTGCGCGGCGGCGACAGGTCTTTCGCACGCGCTACGCCATCACTATTTATGGAACGTTCGAATCTATAGCTCTTCACGCTCACGGTTTTCGTGGAATGTCCGTTTGTCGGGCTCCACTGTGGTTTAAAGGGAGGGAAGTGATTTTACGAAGAAGATACGCGCGATTTCCTTGTTCAATTTCTTCTCTCCTCCCCATGTTGATTTAATTTTCACTTTGAACGTCGGATGAACAAGTATACAGGGTGTTGCGTAATACCCGTCTCACCTCTTATTTGCGGATAGAGCGGATTAGACTGAGTCGAAAAGTCCTCTACCATTTTACAATTTTCACAATAGTTAACGAGAAGATGCGGCCGTCCCGCGATTGGCGTTGCTAGGCGCGCGGGGAGTCGTTTATGACACACGGCAACGATAGAGACCCTGTAATCGGAAACTGGCCATAAGAGTTCGTCAAATGGTAGAAGAGTGGGATAGTCCATGTTTCTCTTTCACTCGCAGGAATTTGACGAAACTTGTGGCCAGTCTCTGATTACAGGGTTTCTAGGCAACAGCTACATACAATAAGCCACTCCCCGCGCGACGAGATGCGGTCGTCCCGCGATCATCGCGCGCTTGAATTGGGCGGTAGGCCGGGCTAAGACAGCGATTTTTAATAATTAATAACTCGTTAACCATTGCGAAAATTGCAAAATGGTAGAGGACTTTTCGAATCAGTCTAATCCGCTCTGTCCGCAAATAAGAGGTGAGGCGGGTATTATAAAACATCCTGTATATAACTTTCAAAAGATAGTTTTTAGCGGGCACTTCTGTTTTACTTACAAATATCAAAAACAAAGTCGAATACATGATCGTATTTAACAACCCCAACTAATAGCATAATTCCCGAGAGTTTTTAATCGTCTTGTGACTAATTCAATTGTAGAAACAATTTATGCACAAATGCGGATATTATATGTTTATCCTCCGCGAGATATTGCCTTGTCATCGTTCGGAAAAGCTGTCATTGCGAAATTGCGGCCTGGAATTACAATGTACCCAGTTACGTCCGTGTATTACGTATCATCGCGCTTAATGGCTTTCCCTTCGAATTGCACGAATCGCGAAGTGGTGCTATCGTTATTGCGCTTTCTGTGTGATTACAATAGATTAGCTGTTGATAATGCCGTGATTAGTAGGTGTTGTTCGATGCGTAAAGACAAAACGTATAAACGGTGTCATAGGGAGACATGCATTTGTCAAATCAGCTCGTGATCGACAAAAGCTTTGTCTTTACTAATCACATAATTGTGCAATATCATACGCGATTATATTGCGCAATTACACAATTCGTAAAAACAATGCATCTTTACTAAATTTGTAGATTCGCTCTTAAAAATGCCGTATATCAATATCGAATCCACCAAAGTTTATTGTTGCCTCTCTTTTTCGCGATGCTAATTGATTCTCTCGCTTCGCTCATTTCGTCCTGCGAGATAGCTGCCAGTGACATGGTGATTGAATTTTGACATCTGTCAAATAGGTTGTGTATCAAGTAAATTAAACTTGACAAGTTATCGAAGAAATGCAAAAATAGATAATGCTCGAGAATAAATGGCGCGCGCACTTTGTATTCTCCAGATAAAAAATTAATTGAAAATATACAAAAACAGATAATGCTCGAGAATAAATGGCGCCCCTACTTTGTATTCTCGAGATAAAAAATTAATTGAAAAACTTGGGAAATGTCTGGAAAGTCATTTGTATGCCACGTTATTAAATATAACAATATAAAATAAAAATATCTTTTTACGTAATAAACAATTGTCTGAGCTACGAATTGAAATTATAGTTATTTGTTACGAGGTAATCAAATAGAATTTGTTAAAATAAATAGTCATCGTGTAGCGATATGCAAACCGCAGAAGTGACAAAACTCACGGAACAGTTGTTTTACCAAGTACAGGTTAATTTTGTGTTAATTGCCTGAGCTATATCGATGAATGATCGAATCATCTTGAATTTACATACTATTATGAGATAAAATTAAAAAATCGCTTGTATATCTATTTCTAGCCAGTAATACGAGTTGGCAAACACATGTGTAATTATAATTCGCAATTTCACGATATTGAACGAGCGGCACGAAACTGCAGACCTACTGGACCGCTTACAAATTTACTGCGCGGTGCGGCCGTGACGTTTCGTGTTATTAAATAAATGCATTAATTGTTCTAAATATTAGCGTACATATTAATATTTGTTTACAGCCCACGTTAATTGTATAACGATGCGAAATTCGCGAGGCTGAGGAACATGTAAATAATAGAAGACGAGCCACGAATCGGTTCGAATTATCATTGCGGAATCATCCGCGACAAAACTCATTGTCAGTTCTCTGTCTAATTATAACTAAAATGTATAACTTATAAAAAAAACTTGATGCAATTTAAAAAACATTTTTTAATAATCGATTTACTTAGAGAACTGTCAAGTTTTAAGGAATGCTCTATCGTAGTTTTTGTTGTTGAAATTTTCATCATCTCGAACAATCTCTTTTGAACGCGTACGTTCTAATTTATTTTGCTCGCGGAAACATAATCGGTAAATTTCTCCGGTAACCCTTGCCGTGTCGTTGCCGTGTCATAACGGAGAAATGACGAGAACTCGGACGCATGTTATAGAGGAAACGAAGCGTCTGAATGCGCAACGAATAATTAAACGTCAATCGCACGCCTACTCGTCGGGCGCAGGCTTAGAGCCCATTGCTGCCTCTGTCTCTCTCATCTCCGCTCATCTACCTGGCTATTTACCTAACGCATATGCTGCACGTCGTAGCAGTAGCTATTACATAACGGTTGATATAACAGTAAGCCGTCACCCATTTAGAGCAACGGTTGGCTGCATCGACAACCTCCGTGTGATGTGGAGGCACCACATTGACAAACGCATTGTATAGCGCGATACGAGATCGGACGATATGCGCGTAACGATAATAAGTTGAAACGATGATACAGCAACGTAACAATATCATTAAAACTTGTCGGAATTTACATCTATATTCCTTTTTTTTTTTAATCAAAACGCACGACGTAATCTTAGATTATATTTAACGCATAGAAAAATCTCTTATATTTTGTGAGGGTACCAAGATAGAAGCAAAAGCAGGTAATTCATTGAGAATGTAAGTTTGAGCGATACCATAGAGCGTCACGGTGGAGTAGGCACAAAAAGTCTAAAAGATCGAGGTATAAAATGACAATGGTCGAGGAGGGTAAACACAAAGCGTAAGTGAGAGAGAGAGAGAATAGCCGAAGGGGAAGTGGCACGTGAAAGGATGACAAAGAGAGATGGAGTTCCGCGGAGAGTGGTAAAAGATTAATGGTGTCGCAGCCCCGCTTACTGATTAACTCGGATCCTATCAAAGTACCTTGCGATTCGTTAATCTCTCGATTACCATCACACCGGGCTTGCCAAACCTGTTGCACTTCTTCAGCGATTATTTTGCGTGATACAGTCGTCTCTTCGAGAAACGTTATTGTTCTTATTATAATTGGTTAGCTATTGTCAGGCGGCACTCTTGATCTTTCGCCCTACTGCAAGTGAGTCCCCCTTGACATTTAAATGTGTATTGCGTCGCATAATGTCGCTCTTGAAATTTTTATTAAATTCTTTATAAATAGTTTTCCTTTCATTTGAATTTCTTCTCGACGGTATCGATAATATTTAAAGGTGAAATGATGATACCATTATAAGGAAAAGACTAAGAAATATAAACAGATACAAATAGGTAAAATTATCTTTATAATGGAAGATAACACTGGCAGCGTTAATTTTTTGAACAGAATAAAAAATATAAATTGTATAAAATGAACAAATATTTTTGAATTGGTTTTTTATTTCAGTATTAAAAAAGACTCGTCTTATGAAACCTTTGTAGTTTATATTAAGAGATTCTTCTAGCATCAGTAGTTTTTTTAAAAGTACGTATCGATTGACAAATGTAAAAGAAAAGGGTGCAGTTTCTTCGAAATGCTAACGCTCGCACATGGGCTCTAATGCGTCAATAACGTCGAGAGTTTCAATGTAATTCGTAATTATATTGAAAAGTCGATATTCAAGACTGTAGAGATGGCATAATGTACTATTATCATTGTTTGCGCGATAATAAGTATGGGCGATATAAATCAGCGATATCAGTGTTGGAGAAACTGTGACCGATCGATAGCAGCTTGAATGTAGAGCGAACTCAGACACTCCCCGAATCTCAAGTTTCAAGTACGTCGAAGGTACTTGAATCAGTAGTAATTAGTGTCATCTAATTATATACTCACTTCTGTGTCCTTTATCAATAACCGGATCTCTCCTCAGCTTTACCCTCCTTTTCGCATTCATCCGTGGAGCTGAAAGATACAAAATATATGGCAACTTTAAAACTCAGTGTTTATTACTGTAATTAACTTTAATTAACCGTTCTCGTATTTTCGAAACGAGTAAATTATGCAAATAAATAACATTAAATATAAAATTATTTAAACAAGTTTAATACGTGAGTGCACATCACGAGACACGGTAGTGTCTCGCGCAAAGTACCTATAAGCGTAGCTAGAACCGCGCGCGCGAGACCGACCGTGTTAAAGATAATACAGATGCGAAATGTGCAACAGTATTACTAAATGAAATGTTTTTAAGACTTCGGGGAAAAGGTAGAAATTTGTTAACTAAATAGTAACGAAATTCTGAGATGGAAGACTGACTTCACAGAAGTCAAAACAGTTGTAATTTATAGATTTAATTTAAAAAGAAAATTCGTGTGAAATATAAAAAAAGTGTGAGAGAAAACCAACATTTTTTTGCTAACTCGAAATTGAAATATAAATTGAATGCTCACGGCTAGATAATAATAGCTTGGGATATTTTTACAAAATGTATATTTGGCGAATAAAGTGCAAGATGGTCATAAAATGATTTTAAGCAATATATGCTGCATGATCGAGTTAGTTTATAATATGATAACGGATTCAAAAAGAAATGCATTTCTCCTAACGCTGTCAATCATCGTTTCAGCGTATACGAAGCGACTGATGGATATTACGCCCACGTAATATCTATCAGTCGTTTCACGTGCGCCGGCAAAAATCGTTCGGTATCTTTGCAAGGAAACAAGCTTAACTGAAGTTATTGCATTTTATGCGGGAGTGGAAAACTTTGCTTAATACACGCGCTATGGCTAGCTATAAAAGGACCGCGAAGCGAGGCAAAGTGAATTACGGCCGAGATTTTCGAACAATTCCTTTTTTATAATCGCGCCCAGGCTATTTCTGCTCGATGTAGCATAAAGGCGATTTTGGCACAACCCCGATTACATCCCTCCTATGTTCAAACATGATCGACACATGGCGATCGTCTCGGAAAGTTGATCCGCAGGTAAATTTGAAATGAAACCTATCGAAGTTAAAGCAACAAGTTCTTAATTGTATGAAACGTAGATATATTTGCTAAAAGAAAGTAAATGGTAAGAAGAAAATATTTGTTACATACATATATAAAACATTCTGTCTGCAAAAGACAACATATCTGTGAAAGACACCATGCCTGTAAGAGACACCACTGTCTACAAAAGTGAATTACGTCTGTAAGAGACATCACTGTCATGTCTGTAAGAGACACCACTGTCTGCAAAAGACACCACTTTTTGTAAGAGACACCACTGTCTACAAAAGACACTACATATGTTATGTCTGTAAGAGACATCACAGTCTGTAAGAGACACCATGTCTGTAAGAGACACTACTGTCTGCAAAAGACATCACTGTCTGCAAAAGACATCACTGTCTGCAAAAGACATCACTGTCTGCAAAAGACATCACTGTCTGCAAAAGACATCACTGTCTGCAAAAGTCACCACTGTCTATAAGAGACACCATGTCTGTAAGAGACATTACTGTCTGCAAAAGACACCATGTCTGTAAGAGACAGCACTGTCTGCAAAAGACATCATGTCTGTAAGAGACACCATGTTTGCAAAAGACACCATGTTTATTTCAACAAATATGTAAAATATATTGTCTGTCACAGGTATCGTGTTTTTTCAAATATGCAAAAAGTTAGTATTTATATATTTAAAACCATGTGTACATATATGATTAACATATCAATCTTAAAACGTGGCGAAAACATAGTATGACAAACTTGACTACAGTGCAATTAAAATTTTAAGTTGTTTTGGAAAGAAAATCTTCCAATGAAAAAGTATTTTTAATCAATGTTAAAAATACTAAATGACCTGTAATCTTCAGTTCGTACCTGTATTCACGGTTACACATTTTTCTTACGCGCCCTTGTAAATTTCCTTTAATTCATGAAAGATATCGCAGAGAGGCCCTATTTCTCCTTACAAGACATAAATTAATTACGTGACTCATTAACTATTTCAACAAACGACTCTTTGTGTAAACTGCGTTATCCGCCGTAGCAGCGGCGAGCTTGCACATGGTAAAATTACATACAATCACTTTAGCATGAAAGGTACATGTTATCTTCGCACCTATGCTTCGCTCTCTTTCCCTTTTTCTACCCTCTCGCGCTTCTCGATCCATCTCGTGCGCAGTTTGTTGCATCGCAGTTTATCGGCGGGATGGACGATGGTGTAATCTGCCTTCCGATCGACATGCCGTTAATGAACACGTGGACAGATCGCGATTCCCACGTAGCTCTTGCATGGCGTGTCAGATCGCGATAACTGCTGCGACTGCAATCGATATTGCGCGCGGACCTACGCGGGGGAGTTGCCCGCCGGGCGAGAAAAATGAAACGGTCCGTTTTTGCAGCCGTAACTCGGTGACCCGCACGGTGAAGAGGAAAATACTGCGTCGAGTGGTCTCGCGATAATATCTTCGGCAAACCGTGGGCGTTAGAAACTATTCAGATGCTTCTTGCTTACTTTCAAGCGTTTGCCGTCAATTTCTTACAATCGTGATGAGAGACGACGTTATCGCCGTATGCATTTATTTCTTTTACTTTCCACAGTATTTTGTGTTACATTATCAAATAATGATCGTAAAATATCCTCAAAATTTTGCAGAATTATGAAACAATAGGTATTTGAACGTTTGATGAGTCATTACTTCTAATATTTCGTATTATTGTAGATAAATGAGAAGACAAAAGCAGAAATATACCTTCAAAAATTTTTATGAATATTGTACAGAAGATATGAAGTTAATAATTGAACAAATTTTAAACGATTTTCTTAAAAGGTATATTTATATACATTTTTTTAAATTAATATTAATCAAAGCCTTAACCTGTTTATAGAATCAATGTTTGAACTTCTTTGAAAGATGATTTTAATTAAATAATGGAAAAACGGGTGCTTTTATAGAAAGATTTAAAAAATTAGGTCAGCTATGTAATAAAACGATAGTGCATTGTGACTGAATTAAGCTAGCCTCTCGTTTAACGATGATAAAATCATTCAACTAACGCAAAAATTATCTACGCAGCTCTCGGGTATTCGTTGCATGAACATTTGGAAATTACGTTGCTCGTTTATCATTATCAAGTGTTTAAACATAAACATAAAAATCATATTCCAAATTTCATTCGACCACAGCTGGCCACATTTGTCGGTTAATCGGTCAATTGTAGTATTTTTACAATTGTAATATTTTTCGCAATAAATTTTCTGCATTGACCGATTTTGATTGGCGGATGTAGCCGGCTGTGGTGGTCGCATGAAATTTGGAATTTTATTGGCAATTTGAAGAAACTAATTTATAAAAATCATAATTATTATTTAACTAATTTTTCGTCAAATATTCATTTTTAACATTAAATCAAAAGACTTCTAAATAACATTTAAATTGCACAGTAACTGATTAACATTTTCTAGTTTGAAGGATGGGATGATTATGCTTTTTCGCTTTCTCTTATAATGATGTTTATATTCAAGAATTGTAGCAGAGAAGATGATCGATTAAACCCATTTAAATACGCTTCTTTTCTGCAGTAATATAAGCTCAGAATGAATATAAAATAAGAACATAAAGCGCGCTTTAATTGAATGCTCCTAGCTCGGTAATTTGCGTAGGAAAAATGCTATGTCGAACAAACCTACGACGTGATTCTGGAACATTAAAAAAGGACGTTTTAAATTGCCAACCGAGCCGAGGTTAACTTACGACCCCCACGTTCTTGTTTTGTGCATTTGATGACGCATTTAAAAGGAAGAGGAGGAATTGATTGTCTCGAACAAATTATAGGCCGCGATCTTTTTCGAGTAAGAATCCTGTTTTCTTTTTAAATATAGATCGGCAACAGACATTAGCCAGTCGTACATGCAAAGGGAAAAAAATTTTTCATAGAGCAGATCCCCCTCCAAGATCTGTTAGATCAGTACATAATGTACATTAAGATACTAACATGAAATTAACACGAGAAATACGATATATTTGATATTGCTGTGAGAATGTATTACTTTTTTTGAAAATGATCTGTGTTAGTTTATAGGGCGGCGAAAGAGATTTTTGTATATACAGGGTGAGTCTTTCCATATCCGACAAAATTTTTGAGAAGGTAGAACGGATCGAGATGAACGAAAAAGTCCTGTACCATTTTGCAATTTTCGTAATAGTTAACAAGTAATTAATTATTAAAAATCGTTGTCTTAGGCCGGCCTACCGCCCAATTCGAGCGCGTGGCAAGATGTGACCGCCTGGCGATCGATATTGCTATGCGCACATCTCGCCACGTGCTCGAATTGGGCGGTAGGCCAGCCTAAAACAACGATTTTTAATAAATTACTCATTAACTATTACGAAAATTGTAAAATGGTACAGGACTTTTCCGTTCATCTCGATCCGTTCTACCTTCTCAAAAATTTTGTCGGATATGGAAAGACTCACCCTGTATATATCGCCGCGTGTATATCATCGATCTTAGTTACGTATTGTAATGTCGTTTCTATGCGGAAGAGTGATTCTGTTAAAAGCAAGTCGCGCGCGAACTGTGCGCCGATGTCCGGTCGTGCTGAAATTGGATATCGCGCAATAATTAACATGAATGTCGCGTTACTCTGTACAAAGATACGGACCGTTTCGTTATTTCCCGTAGCAAATTAATCGCTATTTGCACTGAGCACTTTGGGCCTCGGACGGGAGAGCGGATCCACGGTGACCGGCGAAATTAAATTCCCGATTCCTAATTAACGGGATTTCATCACTGGCGGGACAAAAAAATACTTCCGTGTTGACTGAAACCGATGTTATCCGCGAAATTGAATCGCCGGCCGACAAGCCCGTACAGCTCGATCGATCAGACGCACTTTTCTTTCTTGTACTTATTTTTTTCCCCCATAATGCTAACATTGGCACTCGTAGCACAACATTGTTACGGTTTGCCGGTGGCTTCTTCAACAAGACGTAAAATTGTTCGTGAAAAATGAGATAAACGTTACGTCTTGCGTATCCTTGCCTACCGTACCCTTGTAATCGGAGAATAATAAAAAGAAATCTATTTCTACATGAAACGCAAAACAAATGGAACTATTGTAAATCTATAGGGAACTCGTAAAAAAAAATTTTTAATAGGGGGCAAACTTCACAGGAGTAATACTTGTATCGTTCGGAAATATTCCCGTAGCAAGACTTACCAAGATCACTGTCGACATCGTGAATAACGATCTTGATGCCTTCCCCGTCGACCAGACTACCCTGCCTTGGTAATTCGCGTTCTTCAGCTGCAACCCTGCTAACAGCCGCAGGAGGACCCTTTGTCGCTCCTGGTTGAGCCGAAGTTAACGCTCTTATCGCGTTTATGTCGGGCCTGGAATAACACATAAGAGTGTTCGTGATATTAAAGAAATTTATTTGAAACATGATTTCAACGGATCTTTTTATATTTTAAGAAAAGGGTTTTATAACTTGAGAGTAGTTTAACGATATCTTTAAGTTAATTGAAATTTAATAGAAATAATTAAAACGGCTGAGGCAGAGAGCTAAGGGTATCTACTTTCTAGACATTACCGAAGTCTCACTTATTTGATTTATAAATTTCAAGTGTGTCAGAAGACATTCTTAATAACTCTCTTACTTTGGAGTTCTTTATTGATTCACCTAAATTTTCTACCAGCGAACAAAATAAGTAAACAATAGCAGATTACTTGATAGATATTTAATAAAAGTTACTTCGAAAACCGCTAAAGACTTCTATTGCCATGAGCATGGGACGTAAGCCGATTTAAACGACCGATTATAACCATTATGCGGATTAGGCGGATTCGGTGGATTCGGATCCTTCGCGGGTTAAGCCGCAAGATTGATATTGACTGCCCACGTTGAAACAAGTTTTATTATTGCGAAACTATCTCGGAATAGCCAAGACAAGTTTAATAATTTTGCCAGCGCTCGGGGCGAAGCACGAAAAATGTTACATCCAATATCGACTTTCAACTTTCTCGGTTAAAGTTGCGATAATAAACCGCCGAGAAATGTTGTTTTGCTTGGTAAACATCAGTATATGTTGACTATATTGATTCTAAAATTAACTTTTAATAATCGTAAGTTTCAATGATATTAAACAATGTCTGTGTTACTTATTTGTACGTATTATACCCGGTGATATAGACCAACTTCTTTTTGCCTTTGAATATTTCGTTGAAATTTTAACTTAACTGGAAACGAAAAAGTTATGTGATTAGAAAAACATTAGTTTGAAAATTTAATTTAAGTTACGCGTCATTCATTTAATATTCAATTATTTAATCATCAGTCGATCACTTAATATCCAATTTTTAACATTTCAGTTCTCATTATCATACATATTACTCAAAGTACAGTTTTGAAGAAAAAGGAACTTTTGTAAGAGTAATAAAAAAAATTGGACCTTGTACTTGTGTAATTTTGTGCGCCTTAATTTATCAAATACTTCTAACTTCCAACGCAAAACAGTTAACTGCTAAATGAAATTTTCTCCACAGTGGAAAAAGCGAGTAAAGAGAATATGAAAAATATATATAGTCATTGTACTGACGGTTTTGCCAAACGAAAACGAAGTTTTTTTTTCACTTTGTAACGAGACTTTCAAACATAGTCGCAATTGTGTTAAACTTCCCACCGCGCGATCCTTGGGCACGCAATAAATTTACTCGCCCTTGCTGGTGCGCCATAGACACAAATTACCGTCCTAATTCTGTACCATGAAGGCTAAGGAAGCTTACACTTGTGGTCTGCAAAGTGTCCTTATTCCGCTATAATCGCCATCTTATCCCATGCAAAAGCCGGTGGCTTTGTGCAGAATTCGGAAATAGCGCTAAATATGCAAATCCGATTTTTAACCCGAAATAGAATTTACGCGATTTTTATGGTATATAAAATTCCGAATTATAAACGACCATATCTAACCGGGTCTCTTCACTCTTTAAGAATGTTTTTTTTTCCGGAGAACATTTTGTAAGTAGGATTTTTTGTACACTGACTGTTGCGAACGTAACATGCGTTAAATGTTTAGTGTCATTATGTTTCCCCTAAAAATAGTTACTAGAAACTGGTCTAAGAAATTTTGTTCCATAAAGATACAGACTTTTCGAAGAGACTCCAATTCATTCGGTATTAAATGTAAGAATACGATCTTTAGTGTAAATGTACCAAGAGAAAAGCGTTGAAACCTCGGTGCAGTTTTGGTGTCTATACGAGCCTCAGCGTATAACGTATTGAAAGCTGTCGACATAATCGTGCAAAAGTTTCCCGTGTAAAGCAGAAATTCGAGCGACAGTTACGACAAGAGAGAAAGATTCGCTGCAGGCTAACTCCAGAATAGATAGAGAAAATGTGAAGCTTAAGTTCAAATGTGCGAATTCGTATTTGTAAGATATTAAAACATCAGCACGCTCTCGTTCTTCAAGAAATATGAAGTAGTTATTAGATATTATTTTACAATTGAAACTTTATATACTTGTAGCTTTTATAGTCTTTTTCAAAATTTAAGAGTAGCATTAAAATGTCGAATGTAACGTCTCCGTTAAGATTTATTGGAAATTGAGAAGTTATATTGGGCGATCTATTTATATTCGCGAAGATTTTGGTGACCTTTTCGACGGAATTTTCTTCAAATCCATGTTATCAAGAAAACGTGACCGTGCGACTCTTGAAGTTGCTTTTATAAAGAACTCAGTTACAAGTTCGAGACGTCTTTTTCGACTGGCACAAGAACTACAAGAGGTATCTTCAAGCATGAATCGAAGGCATGTAGGCATTGCGTTTTCCACCGTTCTACTTTTAACCTGGAAAAGTTATCGCGCCGCTTCGCAGAATAAATAGAAATTCGTAAGTCGGTTGCGAGCCGGTTACAAACTATTGTCTGGAAGCCCCGCGGCTGCGCTGCATTAAACAAACGATATCGTGGCGTACATGACGTTGATGCAACCGCCCCGCTGCATCTTCCGTTTCTCTTGCAAATTGAAACTTGCAATTCCGCCAACGGCTGAGGCAGCGTGCGCCCCGCAGCGCTGGGCTTATCTCGCATTTTTATGCGCAGTGGTGGAAGACCCGAAAAAAAAAGATAAAAACGAGGAAGAAGACGGTGTAACGCCAAGGCGAACGAGATAGATCTCAAACGAGCCGTGCAACTTTTAACGAGTCTCGTCCCCTCAGAAGCGTTTCCGTATCCTCCGAGATAACTGCGCGATCGCGGCACGCGATTATCGAATTGTTTTGCGAGGAAGTGAAAGCGGACGATGAGTAGCTCTACGTATGAGGAATTATCCGTGCCGTTTGTGTTTTATTTATCTTTTTGTTAGCAATTTTTTAAACATTACGATCCAATGTGACGTAACGGATCGATATTAAAAGATTTGTCTGGCGTTTTGTAAGCGTCTCTTTTATGTCTCTTCGTTTTCGGGACATTCGTAATCGCATTTTGAATCTCTCTTTTGTAGTATTACTTGCAGCCATCGTTTCGCCTTGTTAGAATACTCAATGTAGTTATAAAAGGGAGCCTCAATTCCGAGTTCCTTTTCTTTATTACAGCCGGCATACAGAAAACCGTTGAACAGATTCTATATTATTTTTAAATAGAAAACAGATGCACCATTTTGTAATCTTGATTAACAACTATCTAGTAATATTAACCACTCAAATTGAACCGAATCATCTTTCACTTGTTGTTATTTAATCACGCGTTTTCTTGATAAAAATGCTTTTAAGGATTTAAAATGTATAAAAATGCTTTTTTAATATTAGATAATTCTGAAACTAGGTTACTTTTATCGGGTTTTCCATCAAAAGAATTGACTGAACATTTTTCATCCAGAAATCTGTTATTAATAGTGACGGTTATAAAGACGGAATCGCCGTATCAGAGGATAAAATAGATCTCCTTTCATCTTGCATTGATAGTTCTTTCTTCTATAACCGCGTTCAATCATGCGAATTCGCCTGGTATCGACAAGAAGCGATTTCGGCCGCGAGCAATCGACCTTTCAAATGTGAAACCGTCAATTTGACGAAGTCTTGCGTTGTACGCACGAGCGTGAGGGACGTTTATTTCGGTGGGAATAAAAATATAACAGCCATCGGCGAAATCTTTTTGCAAACATCTCGAGCGTGCAGATCAAGAGTGAAAAATAGCAAACGATCTCGTACGTGATTTCTTTTCGAATTTCATTTCGATGGAGAAAAAGTGCATTTTGCAGCGGATAAAATTGCCGTGCAGATCCGTGAGATTTCTTGACATTTTGCCGGCTGTTTACCTTCGAAAATATTTCTTCCTCCGTTTCTTTTTATTTGTGTGAGGATATACTACTTCAGAAGACTATATAATATTGATATTTTTATTTCTATGGAATATGGTGAAAATTATGTTTCAAGGTGTAGTCGATTCTATTGTTTCTTTATGTAATACAATAGGCACAAAAGAGCATTAATCATTATATTTTTCTAAGAAAAGAATTGCAAATTGTATAAGCAAGTATGAATAACACATATGCCTAGATCTAGAAGAGGTCTATTTAAAAAAAGAGGTTTATTAAAAAAAGTTTTGAAGAACTTTTTTCGTAAAATCGTGTCTTTGACATCTAAATACGTTTCAAGCATACACTTTAGCTAGGAATATACGAAGTTCTTTCAGTTTTCGCATGATTAATAATAATTCATATTTTTAAATATCTTAAATTTTTTAAAAAATTCCACGCATAATTTATGAAATCATATATGAACAATTTTTCTTGTAAATAAAGTTTTGATATTAAGGCGGTTAAATATTAGTTAGGGCAGAGATGCAGTGACATACTTTTTAATATTTTTCAAAACCGCTGTTGGTTTTCTTCCTACGCATTAGCGAAAAGAGGTCTGTTAAAAAAAAGTTTTAAAGAACTTTTTTCCGTAAAATCGTGTCTTTGACATGCAAATACGTTTCAAACATATATCTTTCAAAACATAAATTAAGATTGAAGTATATATAGGCGTTACGAATAAATTAACAAGAATATGAATAATAATCGGAGAAAAGTTTCTGTAGCCGGCGTCAATGTATGATGGTGTAACCGACGTCGCAAAGAATTAGAAAAATTCGCAAAAGCTAGTAAATGAAACGAGGAGCGTATCAATTTAAAGAGCTCAATTTCAAGGAATACACATTGCAGTCAGAATGCAATTAAATATTATTTGTACCCGCGAGTTTTAATCGCAGAAGCAAATGCTTCCCATTGAATTCCTACCAAAATTTCGTTTTTCATTCTCAGTAGGAAGTTGTATTGCATTCATATCGAATTCCACGATCAAATGCGATGGAATGTCACATGTCGGCTTTAAAAGAGGATTTCCCTCCCCCTCCCCTCTTACCCCTCACTTTCAGTTTTGTGCGAGGGTTAGCCGGAGCTAGATGGAAATTTACAAGATCATATCCCTTTATGAGATTCTTCCCGTTCTTTTCATCGCAGCTCATAGCCACTCTTTGAAGGAGAATCGCTTAATTGCGCAGTGCCATCACGAACTCCGGCAGAATAAAAGCTTTTCCTGGTCGTTTCGCTGAATAAGAATGAGCTGCGCGGCGATATCGATTAGTACACGCTCTGTTGAGAGTCTACGGAAAAATAGAGTTCTGTTTTACTTGCACGTTTAGCGTTATTTCTTATTTTCTTTTTTTTTTTTGAAGAAAAATGTAAGCTCTTAGTTGAGATAACAGGAGAAAAAAAACAGAAAGTGAGAGTGTTGACATATATTATTATATTTTTTTAGTATTTTAAGCTTTATTTCGGTTTTGGCTTAAAATGGTTTGCCATAAAACATGAAAACTTATAAAGTTACTCGGAGAAGTACAACTTGGCCGTTGAGAATTTGTTATTACGTGAATAAATTATACAATTGTCGCTGCAAATTATATACATTTTTTTGCTAGGATTAAGAAAATTCCGCAAAACTGCAATAAATTGCAGACTGCGCGCGTCTGCGCTATTATTATCGTATTTTATTGTAGTTACTATGAAAACTCAAGGTATATAGGAGGATGAACAGAGGACGGAATAACTAAATGCGATAATTACATTAAATCGCAGTTCCGTAAGTAAATAGGAATTAAAAGGTTACACGATTAAAAAATTATGTCACTGTCTGAGCTACGGAAAACAATAATTGCTCGGACAGGCCATAAGTAAGCGAGAATTAAAACTTTTATTATTACATTTCTAAGTTTTGTTGGGAAAAAGAAGAAAGTACGACGTAAGTTATTACATTTTCCCTCTTTCTCTCTAAAATTTTGTACAAATTGCTCACATAGTTAAAATGAGGAGAAAAAAATTACTTAAAACTAGTTTCTTTTACAATGTTTGAATATTCCGCGCAAAATCTGCATTTTTAATTTTGTTATTTCGGTCTATGTAAATTCTATATTTTTCTCAATATACTTTCAGTAACAACCAAGCAAATTTCTTTATTCTTTCAACAAGTAATTACCACGATAAACCAATTACATGAAAAGAATTTGTTATTGATTTACTATTTTCATCAAATCGTACATCGTGAAATTAGAAAATTGTGTAACGTCAATAAACTTGGGCGATTATTTGCCAAGGGCGTAAGTGTTCGTCGCACAAAAGGGACACGGAGTTGCTGTAGTAGAATTAAGTTTTTCGAAGTTACCGCGAGAGAAAGGCGGGGTAACTTTACTAGACGCGTGAGGTGGGTTGTAAATTCACTAGCAGCAACGGAAAGTATGCCAGTTAAGACATGCGATATTCAGTAGAATTACCGACGCGATTTACCCTGATTTCCGGCGGTTTACCGAGATGACGATACCTAGGTCGTGGTTGGTGCGGCGCGCACGGTCACCCGATGCAAGCATTCGAAGCACGACCAAATTTCGACGTAGTGCAGCAAGGTCGCATTAAAGCGCAAGTGTGCTTCTACTCCGACGTTGCTCTCGGCAGGGTGACGTCTCGCCGATATAAGCCGACATAAATCAGAAGGAAAAGTGCCGTGCGCTTGTTTTAATTCTAATAGCAGCTCCTCACGCCTCTCGATTTAGCAGGTCTGCCGAGGCACCTCGAAATCGAGGTCGTCGAATGGTGCCGCTTTAAGATAGTACACATTGATCGTGAATAATCGACGACTTTCTTTTTCGAAAGCGTAAAAACGGGGACCGTGTATTTTGGAAAGCACCGTATGCTTCGTTTATCAGATTAAATTACGAGAGACAGTTTTGGTGCATTTCTTCTAGGTTTAAACTTATCACATTCGATAAACAAGCGTATTAATTCCACTTCACGTGGTATTCGTGAAACGATTTTTGAAAGTAAGATGGCAAAAATGAAGGCACGTTGGAGAAATTGGGTGTGATAATAATCACAAGTCTTTGTACAGCATTCGTTTCACGAACAAATTGCAATAATTAAAATCGTCTACAATTCGTTTAATTAGAATTTGAAATATTAAAATCAATGAATGTCTGTCATTAATCTACAATAATTATTTATTATCCATCTCTAAGAAAGACATATTATGTCGATACGATGGAATTTTTGTGTAAGAGATTGTGTACCAAACAAGTTTTTAAGAGAACTTAGCAAGTTGTTGCCGATAAAGATATATAATGTCTAAGAATGAATGACGCTTTGTGTTTTCTAGTGTATATATAAAAGAGGTTCGATCTACAAGAGACACTATATCCGTAGAACATATTTGTTAAGACACCATATCTGTAAGACACCATGTCTATAAGAGACACCAAATCTGCAAAAGACACAAAGTCTGCAAACGACCAAGTCTGCAAGAGCCGCCATGTCTGTAAAAGATATTTTGTCTGCCAAAGATATCGTGTCCGTAAGACATTATGTCTGTTTTAGAAAAATATTTAAGAGATTCAGTGTTTATACATGTGAAAGCATTTAAGTTATAATTAGTATATCAATCTCGCAACAACATGTGGCGAAAAAATATTGAAAAACTTGACCCCAATGCAATCTAAATTTTAAACCGCTTCGGGAAGCAAATCTTCCAATTAAAATCTATTTTTAATCTATGTTATTATACAAATGTTAACTAAATATAGCATCAATTTCTAAACAAAGACTTGTTAAATCGAATGTACTAAAGGACTCAAAAAAGTTTCTAAGTTTATCGTTGCCTCGTTTTTGCCATGCTGATTGGTTCTCTCGCTTAGCTCACTTCGTCATATGAGATAGCTGTTAGCAGCAAAGCAATTGAATTTCGACAGCTAAGAAGTGGTGTATCAAATAGTTCGTTTTTAAGAGAACAAGTTGCAAGTGTTGTCGAGAAAAATAAATAATGCTCCAGAATGAAGTGTGCGCTTTGTATACTCTAGTGTTTGTAAAAAGCAAAATTACTTATTATAATGTGATTTTTAATAACCAATATCTTTATAATCTAGTAATCAATATGTTTAAAGTAAGCACCAAAACTGTACAACAGCTTTGGCTTTCAATGGTATCTGACTACCAAATAATAACGATTACGCGATCTAGATGATTTATAACGTTGACTGATAACTTTAACTCGTCATCTTTCACGAACTTTTTCATTCGGCTGGAAAAAAGACGATGACGGCGAAGGATCACGAAGGTTAAGCCAATTTTGACAAGGGCGATATATCACATAACGCGCGACCCTTCCCGCCAAACGTCCCCCAACTCCTTCGTATGAGCGTAACAACCTGTCCGTGGGATGACACTTGCCCCCGAAGTCGGGTCTTTTCGATCCTTCCACACATAGAAAGTGCACAATGAAATCTTTGACCGCGATTATGTGACTTACATCAGCAGTGATTGATGGTTTTTAATCGCGGATATATATAAGAGGAGAAACATTGTTTTAACGGATTTAGACAATCGCATGTTTTATTTTAGATATTAACGCGGTAAGTAAATAATATTAAATGAAATAATATTAAACCGTTAACATTTTCATTTAAAGCAAGGTTTCTTTTCAAAGTATAATTTTAAAGTAAAAGTACAGAAATATGAAAATATAATAGAAGAGTAAAAAGCACGTTATTGCGTGTGCGTCTATTTAACCCTTTTATGACCACTGGGTCATATAAGTTTCACTTACATTTTTCCCCCTTTAGTTCCTTGGGACGCTAGTGTCCCACTTATAGTACACGTTACCGTCTAGCGGGTATATTTTTTAAAACTGAAGAGAGGATTTTTGATGTCAAATTACCATGTTTAAAAGTTATACAAATTTTTTTTTAATATGACGTAACGAACTAATTAGCATACATTCTGTTACTAAAAAGCGTTTTATATAAACGGAAACTTGACAACAACAAAAAATGGAAGGATCATGCGATCATGAAAAGGTTAATAAAAATTCTGATATTACCGTTAAAATATTTTGAATTGGTTCGATTTCGTCGTATTTTCCATTTTGAGTATTGCATCGTAAACGCGAGCCTCTCGAATGGATAATATCGCAAGCTTGCTGTACTGCATTTTCGAGTAACCTTCTATAACGTGGAAAATTAAGCTCTCCGAAATTGTAACAGTTCCGAACTCAACTTTGGCAAGAACCACAGATGCTCGCACGCGAGTAAATGCGAACACTTAACGAAGAGTAGGAGGGGAGGGGAGGGGATAGGGTGGTATTAATTATTTCTCTAGTAGCAAACTCCCCTGTTTGCGATCCACTCGACCTCTTGCTCGCGATACGCGTATATGCACTTACAGCACACGTTGCATGCATTTTCGTTGGGGGTGAAAAAAAAGGAACAATCATAGAGTGAGTCGTGGTGTGGCGGAGAAATCACAGACGACAAGATCGATCCTTATTTTCGCCGCGTCAACGGATACAAGAGAAACGCTCGTTCGGTTCTATATCGGAATCTTTCGTCGCTTGCGAATCGATACTTCGCTAAAAAAAAAAGTGTTAAGACAGATCGATTGAAGTTAAATTTAGCTAACGAGTAAAATTTCCCTCGCTCGCACCGCTATTAAGATTGCGAGAAACGAATGATGAGTCGCTGAGGTTAGTTTGTTTAATTTAAACTTGATGGTGCAAACGAGCTTCAATGAGACGTAAACCTTAGGGCAATTACGTCGTTTTCTCAAAGTAGATTGAACGGGCCTACCACGTTTTATATTACTTTGTTACAATACGCCGTTGTAAAAGCTGAACGTATTTTACGTCTGACCGATACATATCAGGACTTTCATTTCACGTCAAGAAATATCAGTGCGGAAAATGTGAAAATCCTTCACTGAAAATATTCTGGATACGCGTGCGTACGTGTGTCGGGATTGTTTCAAGATACTTCGTATATTGAAAATATTTCGAATTATTTCTTTTATAATAAAAATTGATACGACCAACTTTTGCGTATAGTGAAAACTTTCCGCAGCATAGATACGTCGCTCAAGAAACATTTTAACGATTTGCTTCGAGATATAGCGGTTTATTTTTCAACTTTTGGCTTCCACGCAAGTAACTTGTATTTTATTGACATTATTAAACTAACCAGATTCTCTGAAATGCGAAGTTTCAATTACGAGTTTAAACGCACTTAACTGGAGAGAAGCAGTGACTTCGAAGAATGAGAAAGCTACTCTGGGGAATTGAAGTGTATATTGAAAACATTTTTTTATCGGAAAGTATTTTTTGCAATTAATTTATAGTAAGTAGAGTCCTAAATAATAAGACAATCGCAATTATTATCCCCTCCGCGCTTTTCATGGTCGCCATGTTTGGCCCGCAGCTGAAATAGTGCAACTAGTGCAGCACAGTACTAAAATAGCGACGAGTCAATCAGCACAAGTGAGACGCTGATTGTACTTCTCTTATTCAGGACTCTAAATTTAAGAATGTAATTAGAAAATCTTTTATACAATTGAAGAAGTCGTTGCGTTTATTAATCTATTTTTCTAAGATTAAAAGAATTGATAAATATGTGCAGAAATAAAGTTTAAATTGCTTGATTTTGAATAGGAAGTACTTGATTTGCAAATGACAAAGTGAAAACTAGATTTCTTTTGACAAGTAGACAAGTGTAAAAGTTTAAATTACTTTTGCGAGGCGAAATGTCTACCTCGACGTCAAAATTCCGGTGGCAGAAAAAAGGCAAATATATGAGCGTTCGAAATTGAAGTACGAAATTGAAATTGGCAGATTTGCCGTACGTCATTTCCACTGCTAGACAAAGTCAAAATAATAAATTTGAACGAGTTACTGGGGGGATTGGTCGAAAAACTCGCCATTAGTTTTAATTAAAATAATGAAAGAATTTATTATGTTCTTTTTAAGTTTGGTTATTTGAAATTTATTGAAGTTAATTACATTGTCCATCGTGACGTCGTAAACATAAGTGATGGCTTAAACATAATATGTGATGAGGAAGGGTTTAAACATATTTTTTAACTGTTCAGTGTTGTATATGAAGTTTTAATATACAACGAAATGAGAAATGATCCCACGAGAAATATTATCACGTGATAAACGTCAAGTTAGATTTCATTGAAGTTTTTAACAGGCTACTTCAAGCCAAATGGCTTAGCTTCGCAATAAGAAATGGATTTTATTTTATTTGCATTATACTGTGGAATAGGAGATTTATGGTGCAGGCTTTTTTGCAAGCCTGCACAATGAATCCTCGTGATATAACAGCGCTAACAGTAACTTACAATTGGGAGCCTCTTCGTCGATTACGTCTCTCTTCGTCGGGTACAAGAACGGGTTGGGACACAGGCGGTGCCACCGCAGGTGCAGATGACGAGTCTAGCTTAATCATCTTCTCATCGTCGGCCGCGACGTCGTACGGCATCACCGGTTTCACGGCACGGAAGGAGGACCTGCGAGTTGTAGGTCGCTCTTCAGGTTCTCGGGTGCCTGTGAAGAAGCAGACGACAAACGACGTTTTCAGACCAACCGTATTATACGTGAAATATTAAATGCGACCTATTATAGCGAGTAAATCGCCTTGAATAATGGAGTCCCCGCTGATGTAATAATAATAGAGATGAAAGAGTAGTATGGATTTAATAATGCAGTCCGAAGGGATGAAAGGCTATAAAATATATTTTCAAGTTATAGATAGTATAGATACAGGAAAGTCTTTTATTATGAGACAGTAGGTTTTCAACGTCCAAATTCAATGAGAAATCTTTTCGGCAGTGATTACACGATCTAACAATCGATTTTCCACCAAACAGATTTCACTCCAAGGGCAATAAATTCATGGTGGAACCAACAGACGATGCCTATTAATTTTGCAGAAACTCCTCTGTCTCATATTAGGAGTCTATCTCATAATATGGGACTTTCAGTTTTATAGATAAAATGTTTTGGCATTTACATCTACAAGTGAAAAAATTGTTTTATAGAAATGTTTTTATTAATCATTGAAATGCGATAGAGGAAAACCATAGCGATCATACGAATATACGAACGAATGTAAAATCAATTCTATTTGAAGAGATACTTGGTATATTAATTTTCTTTTGGATTAGAAACAACGAAACACGCGATATCAGAATGTCAAAATATCCAGTCGCTACACAGGCTGTGAAAGAGTTAAACATATTCGGAAGAAATAAAATAGTCAAAATGGTTATTTTCACAGTAAAGTGTGATGCGGGTCGAATGCCAATGTTGTTCCTCTCTGTAACGTAGGAAATGGAGTTTTCAGCTCTTGGCTGCAGCATAGAGAAACAAGTACAGGTCACATTATATACGGGTTGTTCGAATAGGGGTATTGATGTTTGACTGCGAAGAGAAAAGGCGCGAACGAAATATCAACATTAAAATAACATTATAATAGATTAGAAGAGAGAACGAGAGACGAGAAATTCAAAAACTTGGACTTTTTAATCTCGCGGTTAGAAGTAGACAATTAAACCTTATTCTTCGTTGTTTTAATCTTAGTTTTTTTTAAACAAGCTTCAATTTTTATTAAGCTTCCTAATATTGAAAACTGAAAAGTTCTAAAAGAATCGCTAATTAAATTTTTGTGAAGATAAAATTTTCATTGAAAGACACGTATAGATAAAATGTTGTACCTGTATTACAGTCGTTCATTCTGTGTTTCCAAATAGTAACGTGACAATAATGTGTATTAAAGTAATGCGATGATATCTTCAACAATTGCCGAGAAACTATTTCGAATAGGGAATTTCTCGCTTGATTTCCTGATTTATGCCAAACTCGCTTTGGCTGGTCAATGTTTATTTTGCTGTATCTAATATTACTTTGTGCAACATGAGCATTTGACTGGCGAGGTACATCAGGTCAAGTATTGAATTGGGGCTATAACACGTTGCGCTCAGCAAAATGGAAATTTTAGAAGCGTCCGAATAGCCGATCAATGCGTACATGCATGAGTACTGATGGCTTTGAAACCGCGTTACGTCCGTACGCTTCTCCGTGACGCATCGGAAATAGTTCCCACGGAAAGTTCGTTGCAAGTTCGCTGCGTGCGGAGCTTTTTGATAGAGCGCGGAAGGAAGGGAAAGAGAACGATGGAATTTCTGTGTCGAGTTGAGATGCTTGTTTAGCGCTTCCGATCACGCAGGCTGGTAATATGCGCGCGGCAATGTTGAAGTTACACAGTCAGAAATGTATCTCGGGTTACGCGACACACGTCCAACAGACGGGACTGAATTGAATGCATGAAAATGGAAATTCTGAAACTAGTTTCGCGCGGTCGCTATTTAAAGACTGTTCCCTGCGGAACATTTTAATGGTATTCTCACCAACAGTTGGTTACCAACAATTTGTTGGTGTATCGCGAGAAATTTTCACCAAGAAGTTTTCCCTCGATGCTGCGTAACACGATAGGTACCGTATTTAAATTAAACGAGTCCTCCCTGGGAGGATCGCAAAGTTAATTGAAATGGAAGTCGCGGTTTGAAAATGTTGCAAATCGAGAGTCCCTGTCGTGTACACTGTACGGAGCCGTTCCTCGCGGCGGAAAATGTCGAGCGAATGGACGAGGCCGCATTACTGTGGTCAAAATATGTTTAGCGAAAATCGGCTTACTCATTTCCTCAAAGTTGCTTGCCTTTGATAGCGAAACACCGGACAGAACGCCCGCATTCGCGTAATGGAGCGAATTGTTTCCACGACAAAACAGGAAGCCGCGGAACAGAACGAACAATACGTTGGGTAGAATTACAGCTCGACAAGGTCTATTTGATTATCCTAGCCGGCAGCTAGGCTCCTGCCGCCCTTAGGGTCCTTTAGAGCGCAGCCCTCTCTAACTTGCCGCGGATACCGTTGCGATAACTCGTAAACGCGCAATATGTGGCGGAGAAATCGGAGCACGTGTTGCCAGCTCGCTATCGGGAGGGAAGCGAAGGAGAAGTTGGAAATTTCGGCGCCTTCGCCAAAGAGCCGGTTGCTAAAGTTTCTCCCGGGAATAACCCCGGAGGTCCAAGGTAGGGCTTTAACGAGAGAAATCACGCGAAATTGTATGTAAAAACGTGTAATACACGGTAATCTATATAAATGCCTCCTGTTATTTTGGAGAAATTTCTGAGGAACGATTCACCCGAAATTTTTTCGATTTTTTAGGTCCGAAGTAGAAACGTGCGATGAGCAATATTAGTTCTAACACGCATGGTACTTTGTGTCGAATGAACTGAAAGCGAATTTTTCTATTAGTTATGCGAGACTAAAAGAAAACTATTTTTTTAAGAATTATTCAAAAATTATTAAACAATCTTTTCTCTCGTGTATTAGGTTTAAAACCTGTTTTATCCAGTTCTCGTTCTGGAACTTGGAGCATTTGGTTTTACTTCATCTTCGGTAAGCTGCTACCCTTGCCGAAGGAAACCTTTCATATGGAGGGCTATACTCCTAAAGGTGTACGTTTGGCAAGATGGGACCTGAGCAGAATGGCTGTCTTGTACTTTTAAGACGTAAGACAATTATTGTGCGTTCCTTCAAGACAAAGGCCTAAAACATAAGACATTGTCTTAAGGCTGTCTTAAAAGTATAAGACAGCCATTCTGCTCAGGCCCATAGTCTCGGGGTGGTTGCCACTTCCCTTCGGGAGATTTCGAAAAAATCAGCGCTGTCCGTGGAATTGAACTCGAGTCTTTTCGTTCATTTGTTTACTAAGCAGCGCACATTTCTCTGCGCCACACTCGCCGTTAAACAATCTGTTTCATATTAAATATGCTGCAGATAATTTTCATAATGAAATAATTGTGAAGAGGGAAGGTCATCGTGCGTTGTGGAATTAAATTCAAGTGACGAGCTTTCGAAAATGAAAAAGCCAAAAATTGTCATGAATCGCAATGAATCGTTTGAACCGCACCTTGCGCCGAAATGGAGGCTCTTTGCTGGGCGGCGGCGATGGCCATCGCGTTAAGGCCGCTACTTCCGGGCACAGCGTAAACATCGTAGGCGGACGCTCGTCTTGGTAATTGAACCGGAAGTCCTAGGCCGGTGTCGGGATGCGTGGGCTGTGTCCCTCCGGCAGCCATCGCGGCCGCTGTTTTGATTTCATCATCGTAAGACCTCTGCCTGGTCACGCGAGATTTACGGCGAACCGTACCGCCTCCGCGACGAGCGCGACGTCGACGTTCCTCCTCGTCGTCCAGATCACCGCCTTCCTCGGCTGCTTTATCAAGGAAATTGAAAGATGACGTTAGGATTTAACGCTCCGAGTAAATTGAAAGGCGACGCTATCTAACGCGGTTATTGTAGAACGAAATTTTCAACTTATCTTAATCTTAAATAATACCTCTCGACTGACTGGCGGTAGAAATGATTGAGAATCTGTTGTCATGGTCAGCGATGCAGTGGTAAATTGTCCAAAACAACAATGCCGTAAAACAATTTTGCACGATTGAAAACTACTTTTCAATGATGTTCGAGATCGAAGTCAACTTTTGAGAACGTATTCATGAAAATAATAATCAAATTAAACAAAAGTAAGCCTACGCAGCTGGAAAATTTGGTTTCTTGTTAAAAAAAGTGTTGGTTAAAATTTTTGTGTTGATTGACCTCAAATGTAAAACTATTAAAACAACTGAAAAGAAATGTTAAAACCACACAATGTGTGCTTATTTTTTAATCTGACACAATACATATCTTCTGTATTGTTAGTAACAAAATTTATGTGTTAAAATTTGCAGAATGAAATGTTGATTTTATTCTATATAACATAAGTGACAGTGATTTCGAACTGTCATTTGACTTATAATATTACATCTGTAAAATGTAAAAATTCATTATGTAATTAAAAATATGTTAATTTTACACAAAATTGATTTCAAATTATTTTGAGATTTGCATTTATTTTGTGTTAAAATACAATAGTAACAGAGAATTAATGTGATCATTTAAAGTAACACAAAAATTTGTGTGGACCGTTTGGGATATGTGATTTCTGTTAAATTTAACACAAATTTTTCAGCTGTGTATTTTACAGCACACGATAGTAACGACGATGTATTATATTAGATTTGTCTTTATTTCGTAAGAACAAGCCGCATAATGTTTTATTTCTTCGATTGTATCGTAACACGCGGTCGTTACGCGAAATGTGACATCTGTGGTACGAAGGAGCAACAGATATTTCGTACGAACGAGTAAAATGATCCTTACCGCCCGTCTGGGCTGGCATGACGACCCTCTGAGGGCTGGTCGCTCTCCCTCTATCGGAGGCTTGATGGCGATCGGGCGAGCCACCCCTCGACTTGCTCTTTCGGTCCAGGTCGCGCTCCCATCTGAGCTCCTCTCTCTGCCGTTCTCCTGCAACCTTTCGAAACTACAACATTACGATACAGAGATTAGGGCTCGATGCGGAAAACGTCACCACATGTAGGCCGTGAGTAAGGGCGGGGAGGAAGTCCAAGCATCCCCAACAACACGGCAAGGGCGGGCGGGGAGTGCAAGTACAAGATTAGTAGGCAGCACAGATTGACACCTAAAAGCTGACAGTTAGATCAACGCACAGAGATCAGCTATAACTCGGGGGTTTGTGGTTGCACGAATGATCGAAGCTGTGCTGTTGTATTCGTTATTCAGATTTGCAGGAGCTATTGAATTTTCTACGGATCAATATGCCACGTTAGCACAGATAGAGTTAGCACAAATAAATTTATTCGCGTTTCTATTTCTGTACTTCGTCTTGAATACATTTGAAATAAATATAATAATTATACGGTAATCTATCGTTCAACAAAGTTTTTCAATTCTTTTAGATTATATACATTTCCCTAGTATATTATCTAAAACCTGTTGATTAACAATTCGTTGAACGATTAAATTACGTGCTAAATGATGCGCGCGTTCTCTGATTGCTCTTGGAATTAAGAGCTGTTTTAGAAGGTAATGGATTATTTCTGTAAATGAAACGAGCGGTTGCACCGTGCTCCAACATGATACGAATTAATTCCGCGGGTCTAAAATAACTCGGGGGGGGGGGGGCCCATCGGCAGATTGCAACAAAGACATTTCGCTCGACACACGAAAGCTCTGAAGCTCGGCGCGCCCTTTGATAATGAAAATTAATAGCGTCCCCGACACGCTTGCGGGTGGTAACAAGAAGGAAGACCGCGGAAACACGGCTGAGAGTTCGCGATAATAATGAAACGGCCACATCCGAAAATTAACTTCGTCCCGGTTTCGTCACGCGATCCCGGCGCGCGGCATAATTGCACATCGGCAACAATTAAAGCGAGGTGAGGCGCTCGCGTACCTCCGGCCGTCGACCAAGTTCGAGTGGGTTTCGGCATTAAGGCTCCATTAGGGTCAGGGCAACGAACGGGGCCGCGCGATGCCGGGCACGTCTTTCCCGCTCCGTCGCCGCTGCTCGCAGCGGGTGGATGTGCCAGGGGCTCGATTCCGCTCTCGAGCACCTGTCGCGCGCATAAATATTCATGGTGATGCTGCGCGCGGGCGTGCGAAAACGTTACTTTAACGCGATGACGACGACGGGGGTGTAGCGCGAAGATGTCATTCCTCTTCCGCACGTCGCGATAATTTCCTCTTGACGAAACCACATTACCGCCCCACCATCGTAACCACGCGGTTTATCCGGGAGCGAGAAAAAACTAGGTTGCCATTTGCATCACGATGTAACACGCGCCGACAGTGTACGCCGATGATTTTCGAAGTGCGAGGCGCGCGTGACACGGAGATGTGTAGCGGATACTCTGCATATTGCGCATCACTCAGGATGCTCAGCCGGCTGTAAATTATCCAATAGGCGTAGCCGGAACGTTTAAGTGCATGTAGGTAGCTCGGAAAGCTAGCGCCGTAATGTAGGCCGCCTGGGTATAAACACACAAGTGCCAAATGCAATTTTAATCCGGATGCAGACGCGTTTGCATCCATAGTCGCGTGAGAGAGTGTGTTGCGATTTTTAGATCAAGGCTGTGCCAAGTAATTAGAGAAACTAACAAGAATAATCTGCAGGGTCGCCAGCAATAAGTGGCAGCATCGGGTTTGTTTGGCCGTGTCTGGCGGTTTTGGTGTTTGACACTCGGTGCGTTTCAACCATGGGTCCTTTTTGGGCGAGTTATGCGAGGCGGGGGAGTTTTGGGATTGATACATGCATGAAGTGTACAACAATTTTAACGATGTAATTTCTTTTAACTGTCGATTGAATACCTCGGACCTTGTTATACACTTCATGTATTAATTTTGAAATTCTCCTACTTTGTTTAGTCAGTTCGCTTGAAAAGGACCAAAACCCATGGTCGAAACGTAGCGAGTCTTAAACATAAAAATTGTCAGATACGGTCAAACAAACTCGATGTTGTTAATTAAAGAAAGCTTCAATCGCCAAAGTCGCACGTTCCAATTCAACTGCGTATTCTTACGAGATTAATAAAATTGTAGCAACAACGTAAACTCGGGACAAAGCAATATCAGAGCTTTTTTATTGAATATTAGTATTAATATAAATGTTGATTTTTAAATCGAACACGCTATTCGCACTAACGTAATTTAGAACCTATTCGGATTTCAATCGCGAGATCACTTAGGTGTCTTTGTAGTTCGATAATTATTTTTCGCCCCATGCTGCGAACATCACGATCGCATTTCCGCAATTTCGCCGGCGGCACTGCAGTCATTCAGTTGCATCCATCATGCGACCGTTTCAGCTCGCGAGAAAGCGGCAGCCGTGACGCGCGAATGGCACCGAAGTGGATTGAATCTCGAGATGGAAAAAGCGTCAACGACAATTACCGCGAGGAAGATAAACGCGCCAGGCGTTTCTCGCTGAGCGAGGCGTATCGCGGGAGGACGGGCGCGCGAGAGCGAGCGATAAACTCCGGAATTAGCGTTTGCCGTCGTAAATCCGAGACGTCTCCCCTCGGGCTTGTGTCTACGCCTACGTACGTACGTAAATGCTCTTAGTACGTGTTTCATTACGTCATGACAATTCCGACAAAGCGGATTTACGACCCCGAATCCGCCCCTCTCGAACTCGTGAACAAACGGCGTTGACTGTCCAGAGAAATTAGACGTTGTTTCATGGAAAAAAAAGGATTTAAGCAATTTACTTGATGTATCCCCGAGCAAGTTGGACGCGGATAGGAAAGTGAGTTGAAAGCGATTAATTATACATTTCATTGAGCAATAGTGGAAATATTTCAATTCTGTCTGAACAATTTAGAAAAGAACACGATCAATCACGAGAACGTGCGAGAGAAGTTACGTGTTGTACACTATAAAATATATATGAGCTCGAAGAACGGATCAGTTTAGCGAAAATTAAAAGCCGAGAGGAGGTAAAGAGATAGCGTGGGACGCGAACGTAACGTAGAAAGGGCGATTTCTGTAATAAAAGTTATGACGTCTTGACATCTTTACGTAGCGATTCTGTGGGATGCGAGACCGCAGAGATTTTCGAATCCGCCGGTTTTTTTTTTTACCCCCTTATTTCTGCCGACGTACAGAAACACGTTCTTCATTTCAATTTCACTCCACTTTCTTTCGTTTCCGCCGCTGTTTCCGCCCGCGCGCGCACGGATCCGATTATTCTGCCAAGCGACAAAAACGACTGTCGATAAATTCTCGAGGTGAGACGTCTACCGCGGCTACGAAGTTGTCGGCTGGCACAATGTAACTTTCAGCCTTAGAGAGCCGTGCGGCAATCAATAACCGAGGCTTCGATAAATTCAAGGATATTGATTCGCGTAAATGTCATATCTTGTAAACGCGAAGTAAGTTGCCGAGCGTAGAATGTGGGGCAATATAGTGATAAGGAAGCCGCCGGAGAAATTTCAGCAATAAACTATCTGTAACAAATATCAGTAAGCGGAGTGCGAGATTGCCAGCTTGTTTCCTCTTGTGCGTCGCGACGAGAGGAAGCGGAATGGCAAGATCATCCCTTCAGACCGTACCCCGGGGTCGTGAAATGTCCGTCCGGCCTTTACGATACGCCTTCGTTCGGGTTCTCGAAGTCTACGATCGCGACGCGAGGGTCGCGCGTTAATTACGCCCCCCGATAATTGTCTGTCTGAGTGTCGGGCAATGAGAAGTTCGGTTGCGCACACGTACGGGAATGCGCGTTGGTGTGCACTCGTTTCTCAACGTGCAACGCGTGCGTGTCTGCGGGTGCTCCGTTCGCGTGACAAGTGCACCCACGATCTACGCGCAACGAGATCTCGTGGAGAGTAGTCGAGCTCCGCGTCGAGCCCGACACCGGCGGAAGCGCACCTCGTTAAAGCCACACGTGACGCGGACGATCGTCGATATGATAGCCCGAGCTATTTACGACCTCTCGTAAATTACCGTAAATTAGTCGAACATAAAGGGCGTAAGGAGTGAGACGGTTGATCCTAGGTGTCTGGTAGTTACTGTCTTAACTCCGAGCTATATTGCTGCGAGTGATACTGTTTCCATTTCGTCAAAGAAGAAAGAGGAATCTAAATTTAAAAAAAATATTGAAGTTCAATTAACGCGGTGTTTGTCTTCCATAGTATCGATTTATTAAATATTTTGGAATGAATGTTGTAATGACTTCACTAAAGGTTGCGATTCATCTAGTTTCTGCACGCAATTTTTACGTAGAGTAATATCGCCGGGGTTGATATTATAACGAGAGTCAAATTGCGTTACGTAATCAGGGACATTTTGAAAGTGCGAAAGAGGTACAATTTAAAATCCGCGCTTGGACTTGAGCAAAAAAAAAAAGAAGCGCCTCTTTTGGTCGTTCTGGACTGCAATCGGAACGGAATAATTCAAAATCTCTCTCTGAAAGACGAGCGACCTGTACTTTGTTGCATAATGTAGATGGCGTGCAAGAATCTCGACGAGTAGTATGGTGTATGCATTTGAGATAACAGCAAAGTGTAGCTTAAAGCGTTCAAGCGGACACTCAAAGCATATTATACGTTGACTCGTTTGGCAGCGGTAATTCAGCAACCCTAATTTCAAACATGGCTGCACGAATATTCTCCCGCATAACAGTATATCTTGTAGGATGTTGAATTATACACCTCGCTGGGAAAAGGGAATCTCGTGCGGCAGTAAATCGTGAGTAACATCGAAAGCCGGTTGAAAAAGTGCGCACGTAAAGCGTGGCCTTTTGTTTTTCCATTTTGCAAATTTTATCCCCGTCTCTTTATCGCAAGAGAATTAATTTTATCTCACGAAATTAAACGTTTTAATTATTTGCCAAGTAAGGAAAGGTTCACGTAGACTGATGACATGTATACATGTATCAAGAAACACCGTTTCAGAGAAAAGTTACATTGTAGTCGTAAAACAAACTAAGATAATTCTCCGTCAATACGATTTTATTCCGTAATGCAAATTATCCTTTCTACAAAGTTGTTATCTAATGTATCTTAGATCGAAACTGCTATTGGAGGAATAGTTATTCATCTATTTGCATTGTAAGATAAAACGATGAGAAAGATCGGGTCACATTCTGTAGTTGTGCCATTTGCATTGTTCTCGATTAATCGTCCAATTCAGGAAAGCTATTACAATGGCAGATATATCATCGTGGGCCAAGTTTATGCCTACCTTCTCCAGTTCTTTAAGACTAGCTGGCGAAACGTCAGAATGTCTTCGGATTTCCGGACTTCGCGGCGGGGCCAGTCCGCTTCCAAGTGCGCCTATCTGACTGCCGGTGGGACCGAGTCGGGCGTCGCTGTGCCGCCTGTGAAGAGCCTCCAAGCTCGGCACGTCGAGCATCGAATCGGTAGATTCCTGTGTCACTATCGGCTGGTCCCTCGAGGCGATCTTTCGGCGGCAAACGCTACATCGCCAGGAAGACTGCAACGCGTTTCCAGAAAAAAAAAGCAATCTATACTCGTGCACGCTATCATTTATCACTAATACGCTTGCGTGTAATATTGACATATTGCTCTCCAATTTGAAAGACTGAACTATCAATTTTCGTATGTTTGCGCTATTTAATAGAAACTTAGAATTGAAGACAAACAGATTGAATAACGCTACTTCGAAATTTGCAATGTGAACTAAACTAATGATGGAATTTGGCCAAATTAAACACAACATATCGGAAGCATATGGCCAAGATAAAATATAAACATTTAATTTATATTGATTGAAAGAAAATCCCATTAATCCGCAATTAAACATTTTATTACAAATCTGGAAAGCGTATATATAGTTTTTCCGTGAAATAAAACGCATTATTTTTACTTCGACAAGCAATAATATACATGTAGCAAACGCACAAATATTATCAAGTTTCATTGTAAATGTTTCTGCTGTTGGAAAATTACTGTGTAAATTTAATGTGTAATATTTGTATAATCGTATTATGCTCGACCTGTTTTTTTAATTTTATTTATAATATGCGAAGTTAATAGTGGAATTTGAGCATACTTGATAAAAGCCAAGCCATTCTCTCTTTCCACCGTTACCGCACGAGCGTCAAAAATAATGAATGGAGCGCAAGTGCAAATCTGCAACTTCACTAAATGCGCGCATTTCCATCATATTCATACGCCATATTTCTATACGAGGTTCGGTTTTATCAGATGTTGAAGAATGTATATTTTAATGAATTTAGGTTACCCCACGCGGAAATATGCCGTGCGCTAGAAATGAATAGAAATACGGGATGAATAGACTCGTCGAATGATCACGTACATTCTACCGAATTTGGGTTGCCCGCAGGAATGTCGTGCAAGGGCATGCCATCCATTGTAATCCGGCGCGAGATTAAATCTCGTGCGATCGGGCTGCGCGCATTTACTGAATTTATCAATTACGCGTGTAATTAGAATTAACGCCCGATCAACATCACGCGTATAAGCGAGCGCAGGGCAAACAAAATCGCCATTAAACCAATTAATCTTTAACGCAATTAAACGCGGGGCGAATTCGCGCGAGTCGTGAATAAATTTCTGTTAGATCCTCGCGTTTATGATAATATAGTGCGAAAGTTTAGAGCCACGAAGGTACCGGTTGCTTTTTGCTTCCCTCCTCGTGGATTTAATTATTAACACAAAACTGTTTGAGGTGGACAATTATATGAGCGAGCGTAATAAATTGTCATAGTGATTTCGGAAAAAAAAATTTAAATAGTCGGAGGATGGGGAGGTCCCAAAAGATCTCATTCCTCGCGATAATTTCTTGTGGGCGTTACGCTGCTCATGGGGGCGATAAGCAGAGATTCTCGACGACAAAACTCAGAGAGAAAGAGGGAGAATTAGCAAGAAACGCAAAGTTGGATGTGATTTATACTACTTGATGTTAGTTTTGGCACTTTTAGGAAACTTTTGTTCATTTTTGCCATCGAGAATTTTCGGGGTTTCTTGTCATTATGGATTTGCAATTAACTAATCCTTTCGCATTTACGCATGGAATGCAAACAATGGGTCTTTGGTCTTGGAATATTTTTAGGAACTTTCATAAGTCGAAGCGGTCACCCACTTCATTCTTTTTGATATAAATATTTTTACGTAACATTTTTTGTCTCGTGTATGATTGGAGTTTTCTTTTATCAAATAGGCTCCTAATATGAGACAGCAGTGTTTCTTCTATGTTAATAAAATTAAAAGCATCATCTATTGGTACCAGCATAACTTTTGTGCCCTTGGAGTGAAATCTGTTTAGTGGGAAATTCATTGTTAGATCGTACGTGTAATCGTTGCGAGAAAAGATTCGTGAAGTTGGATATCGAAAACGCGCTCATATTCGAATTCTATCTCATGTTAGGTGACTTTTCTTGATAAAAAACGCAAGTTATATAAAACGATTATTATTTACATGTGCATAAAATACAAGTCGCTTATAGACATCAATTTCGTTCTATGAAATATGACATGTTAACGTAAAAGTTTATTGCTTATTAATAAGTGGGAAGAAAAACCGACCTTTTGACAAATAAAAGGAAAATCAAATAAAAATCGCAATCATTAATACGAAATGTCAAAGGAACGAGCGGTTCCAATTATATATAACGTACGAATTAAAAAGTAAATATTTGAAGGAAAATACGGTAAAATGTCACGATTAATTACGATGTTATTTTTGAAATTAGATTTTTGCAAGCCTTCGTTCTTCTCTTTAGATTCTTTTGTGTTTTTCTTTCGTCCGTTTCGGCAATTAATTTGCGCCCAGACGCCATCCAATCTCGTTTTACGGCAATATTTACCAGCGGAAAACAATGAACAAGCCGGTTAATTAAAAATGGAGGCGTGCAGACCCACCGGATCGTCGGAATTCGTTGTCGTCGAATACGAGGCGCAGTCCTCGCAGACCTTATGTTGACACTCGCAACAAGTTCGCGAAACTTCCTCGGGGCCGAACGACTTCCGGCATACCCTGCAGTCGTCCCCGCTGCTTGGTTTGCCGCCCGCTTCTGACTTTCTGGAACATCGAGCCCAATAAACTTTATTAAGCGCAGACCCTCATTCGCCACGACAATCTTCCCGAACGCGTGCTCCATTATCGGGATTATTGTCGAACATCCGTTGTTGGGTTGAGTACTGATATTATTACACGGTACAAAGATAATTAACTACATTCTATTGTATATCAAGTATATTTTTTTAACAACGGAGAGTATAGAATTGCGATAATGGTTATTTCTATGACTACGACTTTATCGTCTTATCACTAGACTTATCACTTATGTGTAGATAACTACATAAAAGTATTGAACTACTTTATTCGGTCGGAGAAAAGTTTATTTCTTACTTATATTAAAGTAACTTGCTTTTACACGGTATAAAAAGGAAAAAGATTACCATTGAATCATAATACGAACTGATTTTTATTACTGCACAAAAATGAAAGTAATTGAGACATTTTATACACAATAGTTACAACACACTTCAGAGGTACATCATGGCAACGAAATTAATTATTTTATAACACGTACGTATGTGAATTTGGAGACTTTATAAAATATGAAAATTAATGATTAAGCCCGTACCTCGTTTATGCCTGTTTGTACCTGTCTGTACTTTATTTCGTTTCCTCAAAGAGTGAAGTACAAAATGATACAGAAAATTATCAGTGTCCAACTTAGAGACAAATTTTATTTTATTAATACAATTCGAAAAAATTATTTGTTCTCTGCTATGGTACGGCATTGTTTAATTATGACTATAATGCTAAAACGGTAAAGTCGCTATTTATTTTTAAGATATAGAAACGGCCGATCATTAGACAAGAGATTGAAAAATGCCGAACTCTTTAAGATATAAACGAAAGCGGCTGCAAACAATTCTCTATCGAACCACGTTGCCTGTTTTGCGACATCTTAAAAGATAGTGGATTTACCATTTTAACGTTATATTCAAAATTGGAAAATATTGTATTTTTCAAACCCTTTGAGGTACAAGCCTAATGAGGAAAGATGGGTAGAAACGATTTTGCATCGAATGGATTATATTATTAATATGTATTTTTTACAAAGTTGAACGCCAAAAATTCACGTTGGTTACGTTGTGTATTTCTATTTTTCTATAAAAGAACTTGCGTATTTTCTACGACCGTAAAAATAGTTTTGTTACGTTATGAAAGAGCTGTTATTAGAAAACCACCAGTTGTTGAATCCGATACAACATCCGGTGTTCGTTCGTAGAACAGCAGGTTCGTTATTTGAACGAGCGCGAGTTACTTAGCTGATCAACGAGGAATCAATCCACGGTCCTTAATGGACGTGTCGTATTAAATATCGCTCGGCTGGATGCACGAGCAAACCGAGTCGGACAACGATAGAAATAAGGGCGGATCGCGCCCGTTTAATCTGACAGTGAACTTCACGGGTCATCTTCCGCACGGATAATGTCCGCCGCAGTGCGTTCATTCGCACGTGCGTCCCCGGCGAATAAATTTCCACTCGCACGAGATAGTGTAGCGCGCGGATTAACACCGATGGACTGTTATTTGGACGAAACGTTTCCAAATAGATTGCAACTGGCGAAATAACGGGTTGAGCTTCGCCGCGCGGACATTGGAACTATTCAATTTCTGTTTGTTAGAAAATGCTATTATTACTGCAGTGAAGGGCAGGGAATAGTTACATTAATGACGGGATATTAATGTAATTGGATAATATAGATAAATGTGAAAAAGAGCTCGAAAAGAAGACAGTAGATAAACTATGAAAGTAAATTTGCGAAATAAATTTGAGTAACATTGAAGTATTAAAACAAAAAATCAAACTTGTAAGCCGTATCAAATTTTGGGGATAGAAAACATTGTATTTTTAAGTTATAGAATTTGTGTCTTTACGTATTTTATTCACTACATTTAAAAAATATTTTCCTTTTAAAGTTTTTGTTTGAAGTTTTCAGCGTAAGATTAACATTGTACTGTTGCAAATTACTTTCATCAAGAATTAATTGTGCTTTCAAAGTATCACTTTGAATGGAAATAGAGCGCAATTTGGGAGGATACGCTTTGGGAAAAACTTCCATGTGAAAAAGCGCAATACCGGGATTTTATTGTTACAACTTACCAAAAACTATTTCGATCGTTTTTACAATGGTATTCGCCATTAAGTTGACATTTTTTCAACATTTTGTCGATTCTAATAATATACACTTTAATGCAATGTGTGATTAAATTTGGTTACCGGATACTCAAATTATGACATTTAATGAGGAATCTGGGGTTTAATAAAATCACTAAGAGCAAATGATTTTACGTGTATATTATTTGATGCAATAATACTGTATATTAGATCATTGGTAATTAATTATTGTAATGTAATATTCAAAATATCACGATATGCATAACAGTATGATATTATTCCTGATGTGAAACACTCGAAAAATTGATCAACTCAAAATTAAACAAAACGAAGAAATCTTCCACAGTTGCAATAAATCATATAAAATAATGTTTCTGGAGTACATGCGTGCACAATAATGTAATAATTGAAATGTTATCAATTATAAAATTACAATGGATTATATTACAAGCGATATATTATAATACAATATATATTTAATCTTCGTTATTTATAAAAAGAACGCACTTTTAAATAATGTGCGTTTTGGATGCTACTGGGATCAATTAAACCAGCAAAGACGGTTGTTCAAAAATTTTTGTACACGATTATTCTAAGTTTGTATTGAACAGCATTCCTACGAGTTTTCTACAATATAAATGAACCAGCATTTATCTTGTTTAATTTTGTTATAAGCAATATATTACTGAAGAAGGATGAAGTTTTGTTAGCGCGATACTTTCAAAGCACAATATTTCTTCCGTACGCAAAACAACGAAAATTCTAGTCGAACGTATACAGTGAATGTTTTATATGAATTTACATATCGTCAGTAACTTACGGTTTTAAAGATTCAATGGTGGAGGAATCCTCCTTGGACTGTGTGTCCTCCACCGGGGTGACCTTGGCCGGCTTTGTCACTGAAAAGAAAAGAGTCTCTTTTATGGTATTATGTTTCACGAAGAGATTGTGACAGTCCTATCCGCGGGCTCTCTTACAAGCTATATCCTCCGGGATCCCTCGCAATTGGCGAATCGATTGCCGCAAACGTTCTTCCGCCCTTCTCTCGCATCTACAGGGTCTTTAAAGTTCCATTTTGGCCCTTAAGAATATCTCCGGGAGGATTCGTTAAATATTCAGTCCCGTCTTCCTTTTAGTAGGGACGGACTCCGCGGTGATTTTATCGTAAGCGATTCGCCGTGAGGCTTTCTAATCGAGCGACGGCGTTATCGCAAATCTTTGTCGGAAAACGGCCGCGCGATTTCGAGGGTCGGTCGTTATCGACAGAAATGAGTTTCCGATATATCCCACCGAAAAAAAGAGAGTAAGAGAAAGCTAAAGAAAGAGGGGGCGGGAGAACACTTTAAATATTGCTTTCCGAAGAAAGTGCAAGGAACGGTGGGGATCGAATAGAATTGCGTTAAATTTTGTTCACAGAGAAAGTAAATACCATATTTAAATTGCTGTGATAACATTCACACGGTTCACTTGCATCGCTCCCTATTGTCATTTATATTCATCGTCGCTTTGCGACGATGTTAGTGTGGGGAAGATATTAGCTGGGAAACTATTGTTGCAAGAAATATTTTTTAGCGTCAGTGACATCATATTATGTTACCGAGCAATACTTCTGCAGCTTCTCAATTAATCCAAATACTTTTGTGAGTAATCAAATAATCTGTGGTTTTTCTTCCGCCGTGAGCAGCGTTGCGGCATGAATTAACAGAATGAAAAAGATTACTGTACCGTGAGTCAAGAAAAAGAAATTAATTTTCCCGCGGGCGTACGCTTTTCTTCTGCACCGTTGTGGAATTTTTCTTTATTTGCGAAACTTTTTTAAGGATTAGACCTTAAATTAGAGGGAAAAATATGTTTACTTTTTTTAAGGGTTTATTCCGCTCCATAAAGAATAGATGAAGTGTAAAATTTATTAGGATATTTGTAACTATTTTGTTACAAAAATTGCATTTTTTGCATTTTTTCTTTTACATTCAATTTGTGCATGCAAGAATGAAGATTAAACTCCCGCGACGAGATACGCTAGGAAATTTGTAAGAAGACTCACGACAGAAGTCTTTATCAATTTTAATCTTACAATCTCATATTGAAACATCTTTTTTTCTCGTTCACCGAAAGATTTTTGTGTAGTACAAGGCTGAAAAACGTATTCTTTATGAGCTAGACATTTCGACAGTGAGATACGAAGATAAATACGGGACGCATCGCTTTGTAATTAACGCAATTACTCTCACTGAAGCGATGCACGGCAATACAACTTTTTGCGAGATAAATTTCCGCGTAATTTCGTCGGGACGAGAAGCGAGGAGAGGAGAGGAGAGATTGCTCCCGCAAAAGTCGGAAAAATCGGAATCGTGCGCGAGCGCATGTGGTCAGATTGGATTGCCCGTGGATCCAATTAAACTTTTAGAAAAACTGACTAGATGCCCATGATCCACCGCATATCACCTTTCTCGTCGCGGAAATTAACCGTCAGATCAAATCTTACGTGAGTTATGGCTCGGCCTGGAAAATACGCCATACATAAAACGTTGTTCCACCATTGTTAAACAGTTAATTCCGTTTATTCTCGCTCGTAAGCGATGAAAATTGCTCATCTCCGCCTGATGTATTAATACAATATTGCTAAATTTATTGTATTTATGAAAATGATTATTCGTTTTATTAATTGTGACATTACAGTGTTGCAAAAACAGATTGAATCGAGAAATATAATAATACAATTTTCGGTGAAATTATTGATGAAAACGCACGATATAATATTTTATTTACAGTGCTTTAAAATTTTATTACAGATCGTTAGACAAATTTGCGATTAATTTATCTTAAATGCAACTTGCATGGAAAATATTTATATCTATGTTTTCTATATAAATTAGATATAATCTAATATATACATATATTAGATTGTATATATCAATTGAATTTTGAGTAAAATAACCGTCTAGGCAGAATCTTTTTCTAAACTAAAAGTTTATTTACAAATACATTTACAAATAATTCGCAAAATGATTAATATTTCATGCTCAATATAATTTGACCGTTTGAATAATAAATGTTTAATATTAAATTTTATTTATTTATATTATTTATATATTATTGCATTTTACATATTAAACTTTTATTATTAAATTATCCTGGAAATGTTGGTTAAATATAAATCTTAGTCTTATAAATATGTATTTTTAATTCATAGATACATTAATAACATAATTAATAATGTTGTAATACATATAGTTGAAAACAATGAAACCCCGCACTCTGCTATTAATTAAATGTTTCAATATCTCCTTCGATAATGTAATAATTGATAGCGGATAGTAATTTCATTCGATACGTTATACGCGTTTATGGAAGAATCAAATTACGATCAAATGCATAAGACTGATGTGTTAAACACAAATCCGAAGGAACATGAAGGCTAAGAGAGCCGGGACAAGATGTTAGTGTCTGAATAATTTTACACAGTAAAAAATCGTGTATTTAAATGTCAAAAGTTTCTTATGTCGCCAAGATTTGATTATTATTTCAACGTAAAATTAACATAAAACAGATATGTTATTATTTTCGTAACATTTTTAAGTGTTACATTTATGTTAACATAATAATTTCACACTTTATGTATGGTAAAATTAACAATTTATTTTTTACTGAGTATAAATTTATTGTGAAAAGTATTAAAACCTTAGCCAGAATTCAAACCGTCCTCTCTGTAGGCGTGCGTCTCACCAATTCGACCACCGAGGCATGTGTTAATATCGCAATAAACAAATTACGAATATTATTGAACAAACAGTATTTTGATTGCACGAACAAGTGCAATCGTGGTGAACTCTCTTTTAATAATGAAATCAACTCTTTTCTCGCGTCGGCACCCTTCTATGGTGTTTTTGTAGAGACATGGTCGGAAATCACGTTTGCGTTTCTGTTGACGTTAACAAAGCGGATTACTGGTGCGGTCGACAAGCGCAACAAAAGAAATTCTCCCTAAACGACGTGTGAGAAATATCAGGATTTTCCTTCTTGTAGCAATTACTTCGTTATCGTTGGGATTCTCTGCGTCACGTAAGAGCTCCGGCTATCCGTGCTTTGACACAAGATAAATCGTTATCTAGCTAATTGTCCGAAAAATCATTAGGAGAACGTTCCGACATCCCTGAAGGATAGAAGTGTGATCATTACGACTTATTTTTATCTCGCGCTAAGGTTTTATAGGATATAATCAAAGAATAAAGAAGTGATACTTCAATTAATCTTGATGTTATTTATAATTGGTGAATCAAGCAAGCACAATGAGATAAAGAGCTTTTATTAATACTTATATTAATAAAATAATGGATGTGACGTGGTATTTATTTATAAGTACGTTATTTATAGTATTTATTTTTAAGAGAGCAGATTTACCGTTTATTAAAAATGTCTTGGCTAGCAAGACCCGTTATTTCATCTCAGAACCTTCAAGACTCTGAAAGACGGGTTATATGTGAAGACAATGCCACCTAGTTTCTTGAGACCATGTGCAACCGAGAATGAAAATGCTCCCTACACTTGCTCCGTGTTTAAGGTTTTGATGACTGTATATCTTGCCAAGCTTGCTGTTCATGACGTGTCACTATTCTTTGAAGGCTCTTAAATAACCATGTAAAAGACAAGAGGGTTTCCATCCTTATGATGGAAAGCTCAACAGCATCTCCTCGAGTTTCCTGCAGAGGCAACTCGAACTTCCTCTCGGCTTCGAGTTTTCGGAAGTACGATGGTCTGTTACAAACACGCGAGATTTAACTTCCTTAGAGTTGTGTAACGAGGGGTCGACCACGACCAACTTGCATTATCGTCCCACATCGATTTATCATTCTGAATGGGAATAGAAGACTTGAGATAATTTTTCAATCTTAATAAATTGAAATAGAAAACAGTAATTGATAAATGTTACTAAAAAAAAATTCTCTTGAAAAATATGCAACGCGAAATTCCATGATATTGAATTACTTTTAGAAACCGATTGACGTGACGTGGAATTTTTTTTATGTATTTTTTGTTGTATAGTGAAATCTTTTTTCATTTAGAAGCTTTTTGATGTGTAAACATTATCGTTGCTTCTACGCTGTTGGAAGTTATTAACTTGCTTTATATCTCGTACAAATATCTTTCTATAATAACAGCACTTGATAAATCGCTGCATATGGTTCCTCTCCAATAAATCGTTATCGCTTTAATATAACGGCAGCTAAATGCTTTGTAAATGAATAACATGTAATATCGTGTCGACAGTTCTTGACACTTTTCAACTAATAAAAATCAGATACTTTATAGATATAAATGTAGCAAACGCAATGTATGCTTTTTTTTCAACGTAAAATCAATACATCTCACGATATTTATTTTTCGCAACTAGAGGCATGCATCCCGGTATTTTTTTGAACGCGGAACTTTTGAATGAAAAAAAGTTGAAAAACAACATTGTTGTTAAAAAACACCGATTGAAGACTTGAAAGAAGGTCTGTGGAAATTTACGCAGAGATCGGCAACCACTTCGTTAATCCGATAATATGGAAAATGTAATAGAAAGTTATGGAAAAAATTAATACGTAGTTTGTTGGCAGTACCTAATATAAATCTTATTATCACGGTGATTAGAGAAAGAATGTCTTTAATACTTAAAAAATAACTTCCCTTTGTTTAATTACCACTGGCGACAATAAGCTTCGCTCAGTTTAGTACTTCAAATAATGGCGGCGGGAGGGAGAAGCAGTAAGGAGAGAGAGAAAGGGGGGGGGGGGGAGAGAAAGAGATTTGTCAAATATGCATTTCACAGTCGTATCAAGTACTCTTGGCTTTCGTAACATTATATTACGTATTTACCGTTTGCGCTTAATATGTCCATGGTAAATTTTATCGAAGTTCTCGATGCGGCCGTAGTACACAAGCGAAAAAAAATGTGTTTCTCTATTAATGTAAATCCAATCCAATTTCGCGCGCTCGTACGGAGAGCAATATGTTTATGTAGATGCAAAGGGGGAAATGTATTAATTTCAATGCTGTTCGGATCGACTACGTATTATTAAATCCTCGACCATCGCGCGACGAATGTTTTTAACAGCATATATTTTCGAATGGCAATACGACCGTCAGTGATATCGATACTATCGCGACGGCTGCACACTAAAAAATATAACGACAAGCGCGTAGCTTGCAAATATTTGTCAGGTGCGCAGCGGCTTCATTTCCACGAATTTTCATCGTTCTCTAATAAGCCATATTCGCGTAATTGGATACGCGACATATTTTTGATATCACCGCTGGCTGTTGCAGAAGGGGGTCCCCCGGTCGATACCGTCGATTGACATTGCTCGATTCAGCGCACGATAAACGGACACGTAATTAAAGCCTCCGATCCCTGATGTAACGCTTCCGTAATATTAGAGATAACATAATGCTGATGACCCATTTATAGCATTTACGCAATTCAATGTAATTAATATTAATATAGTAATTATTCGGGACGCGTTATAAAATTACTCAAAAACGTGAATTTGTTAGAATATTTTATGTGCGTATGTAATCATATCGCGCGCAGATAAAACGTTATATAATTGGTACATGGTTCTCGATTTTATGTGAAGTTAGACAAATCTGCCCTTTTGAGGCAGATAATATTCAGACGATATTTATTGCAACGTATCTCGAATTTATGAAACCTTTTAAACAATTTTTAATAAATTTTAAATACGTTACGAGGAATTTCTTTTGATGTTTAATCGATGTTATACTCGGAGAAACGTATATTGATGTGTTCGTTAATCTTTATTTTATGGAGATATAAGAGTATATTTTCGAGATAACGTAGTCTATTCATTCGATAGAATTTTAATCTGGAGCAACCGCCCGACTAACCGTGCGCGACGCTTCTTTTTAACAAATACGAAGAATATAAATGAAGCGTACACAGTGAAGAAGAAAAATGACTTATAATGGAATTCGAGGTCGATGTAAATTGATTTAATCGTGATGCGGATGTGAATAGTTTAATAAAATTGAATACTAGAATAATTTTTGCTGTTGCTTTATAACATGTTTCAGTAAGGAAATTCTAATGAAGATATTGAAAGGGAAAACATGTGTGTAATATATGATCTATTCATATCTCAATAATTTCAAAAAATTCGATAGTTTTTTTAATATTTCGCTGGAAATGTACGTAATAAATTTTTATGACAAATATTATAGAGTTAAAATAAAGGTGAACAAACAAATTCGCTGTGAATGGCGAGTTAATATAGTATAATAGAGGAGGGAGGAGCGGAATGTAGATATTGGAATAGTACATTAATATCAAATATTAAATATGATCGTAAACGATATGTATAACTTATTAGTATTTGATTCTGATCAAGGCTCATCAATTGGGTCATTAGTTATCGACAGTTTTCCGGTAAATAATCGTGTAACTATTAAATCAACAATCTCTCAACGGACAACGGGCGTTTTTATATGAAAATTGTTTTACTATGAATGCATTGTTAAACTGCTTGTATTTCACGTACACAATAGCGATGTTTAGCCGAATGATGAAGAGAAATTATCGAATCGTAATGGAGCGTGTTATACTGCCTGACGGCAACGTGCTATTGGTAGGGTTATTGCTGGTAATTGATCTCTAGGTACAATCACATTGTTAATCATCACTGTAATTAATGGAGCAGCAGATCGGTAGCGAGTTGGCGGGTTGAATGCAATACCATGGAATTAGCAGTCACGGAGTGTATCTTGATGAGACTGACGTACATCAAGGTGGGCAATAAATTTTGACAATAATTCCCGTGTCCGCGTGGAAGGATCGCGAAATATATATCATTATGCGAGTATTCGCGCTGGGCTAGAAAGGAACATAAATATCCAATATATCGATAACGATATAAAATTCATGGCGTTAATGATCGAGAACGTAACATGATCGACATGATAAAAATATTCAAAGTTAAATAATTTCTAATTTTAACATTGTCAAAAATTGAAAAGAATAAGAGGCAATTACGTCGTATATAACATAATATTAGAAAAATGTCAATTAAAAGTAATATGTAATAGAAGATTGTCTTTGAGTGATATTATTATACAATATTAAATATGTAGTCAGTGGGTATTTAATATTGAAACACTCATTTGAGAAATGAAGGCACAAACTGATAAGTTCACAACGCAAATCATAATATGACGTACAGCGTTGTTGCGACGTCGAAATTAGATTTCACGGTGTATGGTATAATGATGCGATTCGAAGGCTGTAAGAGGAGAGGTACTGGTGAGCAAACTAGAATGGGTATAAATACGAGATTGGAATCGGTCGTATTCTCGTTCGTTACTGCGCGTTGAATTATATCGCGATGGTGTGCCTGGCTTGAACATTAAAGGTGGCCCATTCAAAACGCTCCTCTCCTCGTCTTTCAAACGCGTGAACAAAGGCATCACATTCTTGTCGGATATGTATGCGAGTAACGTGAAATCCGACTTTCAATAGAAAGGAGGCTCGGGGATTTCAAATCATTTGTGCCTTTTGCTCTTGTATTTTGCGCCACCGCGATGTCTTCGATTGCTTCAAAATTTCTTCGCTCATTAGTGATAATTCATGCACATCTCTCTTTCTCTCATTTATACAAGATTAGTGTACGTTTATAAAAATTGATGCTGTACCCCTGATAGTAAACTAATGTGCACCTCAAAACATCGGCTGCTGTGCGCCTAGAAAAATCAGCTGCTGTGCGCTGATAGAAAATTGCTGTGCACTTTAAAATATCGGCTGCTGTGCGCCTATAAATTCAGCTGCTGTGCGCTGATAGAAAACTGATGTGCACCTTAAAATATT
>NW_011967245.1:2596055-2601432 GCF_000949405.1 Vollenhovia emeryi | reverse complement strand
TTGCATAAAATGCTAGAGGCGTTAATCGTGTGCCAGCTAATTAATTAAGAACCAGAGGCGTTAATCGTGTGCTGGTTACTATAAAATACTAGAGGCGTCAATCGTTGTCAGACATTTTATCTATACAGGGTGTTAATAAATTCATATTGCAACGCTTGAGGGGTGAAAGTACAAATCAAAACATTTTTTTATCAATACACATGGGGGCGGAAACGAACCCCTAACCCGTTGGAACGTGCGATGAGTTCAGGGTAGGCAACCCATTGAAGAATATTTAGTCCTCTTTGTTTTTCTGTAAATCTTTCTGTATTGTTGGACATGGAGGATTGTGAATTAAAAGTTAGAAATGGATTGTTAATAGTGTTCAGTATTTCATGTGAAATACTGAACATAAAAAGGGAGCGGCACCGCCGTGCGAGAGAAATTTCTAGAAGTCGCTCCGCATAGCAACAATGCTTACACTCTTAAGCGTGTACCGCCAGAAATTGAAGGTACACGTTGAAATAAAAAGTACACGTAATTATGAGGTACATAAAAATCCACCAAAATAGAAGGGAAGCTGGTGCCTCGAAATTAGAAGTCTTATTTTGAGGACACAGAAACATGTCTTGTTGGTGGATGCCCACGATATAGACATAAAACGGACGATTGATCCACATTATGTAATTTGCGAATGTACTTTGTACATACGCCATTTAATTCTTTGCACTGGCCACGGAAAATGCCTCGAATATCTATATTACAAAAAGCATCCATAATGTACGTAATATGCACTTCGTGTCTTTAGCCGACGCGATCACGCAAGTGTGGCACGACGAAGGAAGAAAATAACAAAAGCCATCTCTCGTTGGCATGGAGACAGGCATTTCGAGGTACATTGTACTACTTTAGGAGGTACGTATGGGAGAACCACTTGTGCCTCCTAAAAAATGTACCGTGAATTTATAGACGGTACCTCGAGCGGTACCTCCAACTGATCGTCACATAATATATTCATTGTTACCTCATATACCTTGTACCGCGTGCTGATACACCGGGAAAAATATCTTCTATCAGCGTGTAACTCAACTCTCAATTATACTTAAAAAATTGTACTTCGAATTTGGCGATATTACGCGATACTAGATTAAACGTGTAGCTCCATGCATAGCTTAAGTCGAAGCCTCAAGAAGCTTGTTCGATGAGTCCCCGCCCTCACCGCCTCATACCATCGAATTCGCAAAAGTTCTACCCCCCACTTTTTCTATCGTAGCAGCTTGCATCTTCGTATATGATCACGCCTAATTCGCATTATCACGAGACACGGTAGTGTCTCGCGCCAAGTGTAAGCGCAGCTAGTACCGCGCGCGCGAGACCGACCGTGTAAGTTTACGCGAGTACACGACTTGACGGGCCCTCAGATTTTTGGATTTCAACAACGGCTGATCCCACGAACTTGAGACTGCGCTTAATCGATAGCTTGGGTACGATTTGCATAATAAAAGTATTTTTATTTTTTTCATATAAACGCGATTCATCGACGCATCGTCATGACCGTATAAGGCAATGATCACGTATAGGAGCTTTCCTATATAAAGCTCGCCCGACGCCGCGGAATTTAGATCTCGTAACGCAGTAAAGCCGATTCCGTGTAACCACCGTGCCGGTTCCCCGCTGAATTTCGTGCCGTTACCGTCGAGCTTTTTACGGATCTCCGCGAACGCAGGGAGTTGCCATCCCACCGCGTCGTGTATTCTATCGCGGAACGTCGCCAGTTTCGTAAATCGCTAATTATTTTACCATAACGGTTCCTACTTGTATTATCCATTGTTATCTATTTAAGCAATGGATTAATACTTTGTAGAACCACGTGTGAAATGTACTGCACCCTCGCGTACAAATAGAATAAGGAATTAAGCATACCAAGATTGAAACAAAAATTGATGACTTATAATTTACAAGAGATCGCTTAAAAATGAAGTGGGGGGTCCCATTCTTTCCTCTATTGAGTTATTATTATGAAAGACACTCCGTTGCCAGTTTATTAAGTCACTTCATCTAGCAAATTTATCGCTTGATGAATCCTTATGACGCATTCCGAACGTATTTTATGGTATATCAATCATCATTACCGCTAGTTCAGTCTTCTTGCATGAAGACAAAATAGGATATCATCCGTCTACATTCCGTTGATCAGCACGATTATCTGAGAAATAAAGCCGCCATATCCGCCGGGTTAACTAGCGTGTTTCACAGAAGTTTCGCTGGGAAGTATCCGTTTCTCCCCTTTAGGGTTGAATCAGAGAGGTTCGGAGGGTGTAGCGAGGTCTGCAGAAGGTTATAGGCGAAATTCCCGGGGAACTCTCGAGCTGCGAATCTCCGCCAATAGACGAGGCGGAGTCGAATCGTCGTGCGGAGGCCCGGAACGCGGGGGACGAAGCGGATTAATTAGAACTGCCCGTTTCGTCGGTGAAACGACATTAACTCACTCCCCTTTACGTCTGATCGTTTGTGATTGCGATTAAAGGCTTAAACATCATTACTTAACGATTGGACGAACAAAACGTGTGTTGGATTCGAGGAAATAGGATCGGGGGAGATCGATCTTCTCGCAAAGCCGATCTTGTCAAAAGACCTGTATTCCTTTCTTTTCGCAATCGGCACGTTCCGTTGTAAGAATTTTTATCTTTTTTTCCCCCTCAGAATTTAGTCTGATGGTAAAATTTTTAGCGATTAAGGAATAAACTCCTAATTAATTTTGATCGAATATTCTATGTCATAAAATACTTTACTGCAAAATAATATCTTTTCAACTATTTCAATAAATCTGCTTACGTGAGCTCACCTGTATTAATATTTTTCATGGATGCATTGAGCAAGTCTCATTTTAATATTTTTATGCACATATGATTCCTATCTAAAATATGAACGATAATCAATCGTGAGTTATCTTCTTTTAAAGCAGCAGATAATGTATTATCGTACGGCAGTAAATAGAGTTTAACGGTAATGCGAAATACAAATAAAAAAGGGAAAAATTTGCGATACTATTCACGTCACGGACGGTGAAACGTCCCATCGGAGGAGAAAACTTCCACCCTCGTCGAATCTCTGTCATTTAAATCCAGCCCCGCATAGTCGAGTTTAGCTCACTTTGAAAGTATTTTTACAATACTTCCTTCCCATTTATTTTCGTTAGCGTTTTTTTTTCCAGGGATTAAAATTAAGTACGCTCGGCGAGGTCTTTTTTTTCGCGATTTTCGACTATATTGCTCTCGAGTATCTCCCTCGATTAGCGGATTTTCCTTCGAATGTCGCTTTTTTTTTATTTTGCACAACAGCGAAGATAAATGCGGCGCATTTCCGCAGATTGCACTGCCAGGTTACTTTACGAGTATTTTCCCCCCGAAGGCGCGGTAATTTGCGAAATCCAAGAAATGTGGATGGGCCTGTAACATTTTATCGCGCAGTGAATTATGCGCGTATTAGTTTCGGGACCGACTCTCTTCGCCGATCGACAATGGAATCGTTTGATAATGGAGCTCGCGCGTACTCGCCGATCGAATTTCTCTTGTCAAATTGACTATGAATGATGCATTGCTGTATTTTGGTGTATTCCTTTGAACTTCCAAAGTAACCTTTAAACTTTCGGCACCTCTGTGAAAATGCGATTGCGAATTGACATTTTCTCGGTGCGCGCACGAGTGTTTCATTGTTCCAAGTCGAGTAATGTAAAAAAATGTAAATTGAATTCGTACCTTCCCTTTTAACAAAGTAAAAGCATTAAAGTCTTACGCAAGCACGCAGGGGCTATTAATTATGTTTGCCGATAGCGGTAAAATACAAGGTAGTGAAATAGCAGCACTAATATATTATTACGTCTATATCAAAGAGTCATCAACGAAACGTAGAACGAAGTAGAGCAGAGTAATTGTAAATAAAACTTTACTTGGTCGGGAGGAGGCGAAATGAGTTTATTCGCAAAGACTGACCGACCAAAGCTTTACGGTTGCTCGACGTGCTCTAACAATACCTCGCGCTGATAAATGGCCGCATGACGTTTCTTCAGCTCGTTGGTAGCATATAAATCAAAATAGACAGTATTGTATCGAGACAACCGGTCGTGCAGGTGTGTCGAAACTGTTACTACTGTTACGTGGCACCTCGCGTCTGGTTGCATTCGCCTTCAATATTTCTGCCTCAACGGCAGGGTACGGTGGTATACGGCGCTCTCTTCCGTCGCGTATCGTGCAAAATGAGAGGAGAAGGAAAATGCACGCTGCCGATGAAAAGGGTGGAAACGCCCTTGCCCCGACTGTCCTCGACCTTCATTGGCCTCCGCGCGCTTTTATCCGCGTGCTTTCATCCCTCGGCGCGCAGCAGCGCCTCACCGTATAATTGGGCAAACATGAGCTGATATTTATGCAAGTGTTACGTCCGACGTGAAACGTTGTTTGCACGTTACTCACAGTTACGCACAAAATTCCGCGGATTGAAGTGCTGCGAGAGAGATTGCCGTGAAATAAAAATGCCCGCGCGGAAACAAAATCATCCCCGAGTAGTAGCTTCCACAGTCGAGTCCAGGTACCAACGTGAGGAAAACTTGACGAATGCATTTGAAGTGACGTAACAAGAAATTACGGGAAGGAATTTTACAATTCCGATTGTACGACACTCCAAAGCAATTTGCACTAACGGTGACTTGCTCGTTGATGTTATTTGGAAAGTGTGTAGAATAAGCTTAAGCTTTTTTCTTTGAAATACACTTCTGGCAGATGCAGAGTGAGATACGGAAGTGAAGTTAATTTTTTAAAAGTAGTTTGTAATGTTTCAATGCGTAAATTTTTTCTCGTACGTATTTTGTTATCGATGTGAAGAGAGTTAACATTAAATGAGTAAAATTAAAAGTAAATAAAATTATAAACTATTATAATGAATAATTATGTGCGGTTTAATGCAGACATTAGAGCTAAGATAAACAAAACCTACCATTTCCCGCCGCTATGATGTTTCCTCCCAACTGCAGTAACTTGCTGAAGGGTTTTCCACTTTCTTCTGGCGTGACCGGCTTGGACGCACCGGCTTCCTGTTGCGCCATTCCCATCTATAATATAAACAATATTTCAATGCTCCACTTGAAACGTGATTGCTTGCAGGAGAATAGAAATCCCAAGTGAAGAAGATGTATTATTCTTCCCATTGCGATTTTTATTCGAGTAATAAGTAAATTCTATTCAATAATTTTCATATTTATTCAACTATAACATTTAAAGATTTGTGTTTAAAATTCGCATGTATTGTTCAGAGATGTAATAAGAATCTGTCGGACACTATACATCACGTACGACATCACATCTCTGAATAAGAGATGTGTTACAAATCTGTCGGACACTATGTA
>NW_011967245.1:2570731-2595492 GCF_000949405.1 Vollenhovia emeryi | reverse complement strand
TGAATAACATATGTGTTAAAAGTCTGTCGGACACTATGTACGACGTCACATCTCTGAATAACATATGTGTTAAAAATCTGTCGGGCACTATGTACATCACATCTTTAAATAATTAATGTATTAAGAATCTGTCTGACACTATATATCGGATATCATATCTTTTATCATTGATATCTCTATAACGTATTGTTTCTCACTTGGTAAGGAATTGAATAGTTTTTCTTCTGCAAAATTTTAACTCAAAGAAAGTATAATTAACAGGTCAGAATCAAACTTGCCAAATATGTCTGGCAATGTGATGCCGACAGGATGTTAATAATAAAACATGTTATTTAAGCATGAAATGACCTAATTCATGACCCGATCTACTTGGTTATCCTTGACCCGGTAAACGTAAACATTAATTAACATCCAACTCCTAGACCTCTCCCGGGTCATGTGGTATTTTCGAACTCTGATTACAAGGGAAGATATTAAGAGACTCGGAAGGTGGTCGTTGAATACTTTCCTATCATTTGTGAAAACTTTACCGAATACTAAAACTGAGATTATACGATATCTTGGATTTATGTACATACACGTTTTATTAGAATACTATTACAATACTTCGTAAGTTATCACTGTGGATTTGAATAACTTGCAAACTTTGAAGATTTTAATCGAGAGGCATCGTGATCCCCTCAAATCCCTCGACAGAATGATACGAAGCCTGCATTATTTTATTCAAAATGAATGCGAATAAGTTAGTGACAGATTAAAACTTTATTATCTCGACAATTTCGGTTTTAAAAATTATATATTTTTTTAGTATTGATATCTTCCATTTTTTGTAATTTATATGTTATATAATTGTAATTATATAAATTGCAATTATTTACAGTTCTCTATAAAATCAAATAATTGAAATCATCTAATAAATACTGTTCGAGATTAATTTGAATCTCGTTTATTTCATCCCCGGCGTGATGGCGGGTGGACAAACGAAAATAAGGGGGTGGACAAACGAAATAAATGCATTGACAAACGAAACTAATGCGAGGACAAACGATTCCAGTGCTTGAGATGAAGAAAATGCAACAGAAGTGCTCGGGATTGTCATTTTGTACTTTTTCTTGTTAATGACTTAATTCCACTGGGTGGACAAATAAAAATAGGGGGTGGACAAACGAAATAAATGCATTGACAAATGAAATTAATGCGTTAACAAACGATTCCAATGATTAAGATGTGAAAATGCCCATCATGAGGAGTGCTCGGGGTTGTCATTCTTTTTTTGTTAACAACTCGATTCTGCTTGGTGGACAAACGAAAATGTTGGATGGACAAACGAATGCCACTTGGAGATTTATGAGACCTGTTTATGGGGGTGCTGTTAAATTTTTAATTTGGTTATAACTTTACTATGAAGTGGACAAACGAAAATTGTCGGTGGACAAAAGTGGACAAATCGTGGACAAACGAATGTCACTTAGAAATTCATGGGGGCTGTTCATGGGGGTGCTGATTGTAAATTTTTTTATTTTTATCATAACTTTTTTTGTAAGGGTGGACAAACGAAAATTATGGTTGGACAAACGTGGACAAATCGTGGACAAACGAATGCCACCAGAATTTTATGAAAATTTGCATTTCGGGGTGCCAACTAAAGAAATTTATTGCGAAAAATATTACTTCGAACCTGGATTTCCCTATGCTCTAGACGGGCGTCTCACCAATTCGAACACTAAGGCATGTTTAAAATGGACCCAGTTTTTACCCTGATAACATTGAATCCATCCTTTATTGACTACTTTGAATTACCATATAAACCAGGCTTTAATTCTATTCTCGAAAGCATAAGTTGAGTTTCTTGGTCTCTAGTCTGCATATTCAAATTTTCTCGATGTGCGAGAAATCCAAGAATAACGTGCGAAAAACAAAACTCATTTTTCTTTTCTTCTTCCGAAAATAAAAAATAATTTTCCGAAGGATCTCTGTTCCTTGACGAACACCAACGTTCTCTCCGAGCTTCGATCCTGTCGTCGTGACCTTTGAAGTAGGACGATAGTAAATATCTTTACAGGTACAAGCGAGTCCATGCGAAAGCCAATTTCGTAATCGAGATGTAAATTGCACCGCATCTGGCCGATTGCCAGTGCCTTCTCTCTTTCCCACTCCTCTCCTCTTCACTCCCCATTGAATTTTGCTTTCTGCTTGCGACACGTTTTCGGTACCTCAAGCTCTTGGCCGCTTTCTCGCTCGTTTCTACCCTGCACGTACCAACACACTTACCTTATACCTTGGCTATATTATTCGGCACGTTGAGCGTAGCATAATGCGAGCCCTATTTCTGGAACGATTCCAGCGGTCGGAAACAGCCGGTGGGACACCGCCGTGATTTGATCCAGGTTGCCCCTGATGAAATGCGGCAACACGAATATACATGCACATCGAGAATATTAAACGCCTGGCAGATCACGGCCGCTTCAGCCTTGTTTCTGCCTGTGCGTGTCATTTTGCTGTGATCAGCGCGGCCTCTGCATGCGGGGTCCTTTATGTCGTTATTAAGTTCGACGTTCAACATTTGATTGTAACGTGTATAATTACCGTTTGCAATGACTATCGTCGGTCTCGTAGCAACAAATAACTGAGTCGTGTGTGTGCTGTTCTAAATAAATTCTCTTTTTAAATTATGATCGGAATGTTTCGATCTGCAAGTGGAGAGAAATTCTGAATGAGGCGCATGTGTTTGACATTCTGGGTATTTCAATTAATTTCAATTCATCATGCGACTACGATTGCGAATAAATTTATTCTTAAAATATTGGAATACGAAAGATATTTTGTGCCTGCGTGACTTTGGTCTTCAAATCCCGAGTAGAAATGAAATCAGGCATGCTTTATGTATAGTCTGTTAGGGAGGAAGTAAGGAATGGCCTAATAAGGAATTCTTGACATGTGCTTGATCCGATGCACCTGATTCCCTTATAGGATTTGATAAACGTCAACCTGAATATGGTATCTCCAAAAATATGAAAGATACGGAAAAACATTTCAAATAAAAGTTGTTTGGTTCGAAGGGGGACATAAGATGGTGCCATTGACTTGACCTTGGATAGTCATTTAAAGATCACGTGAAATTTACCATTCAATTTTTTAAATGGAGCCCCCTAATATTTATTATATTTTTTCAATGTTTGGCTTATGATCGATTATTACTGTTTGTCGGCGGGAAAAGTATTGTAGTACAGGACTTTTTTACTTTATTTAGTCTTAGGAATATGCTGTAGCAATAGTGTTTCAATTATTGCAAATGTTTGTGTATTGTAACACAAAATTTGCATACACAACAATTTTCAATAATTGGAGCACTATTACATTTTACGTTATTGAGATTCACTCACTGACATTGATTATTGCAAATTGCACAGTAAATTGCGAAGACATGTATCAAATCTGATTTTCGAACTGTTCGCGCTGTTAATTGCCTAATTTATAAGCACACGTACAAGGAGTGCGATATATTCTCGCGCTCTCCGAGATTTATGTATCAGAAATTCTCAACATTTACATTTCCCGCGATGGGAGTTGTCGAATAGCGACCGCGTTACCGATAACGCGATGTCGCATTTGCAAACGTTATGACGTGCGTAACTGAAGTTCCGAGTTGGAGCGCCATTCCGCATGCAATTCGGCGCAATCGTCTATCAGCTGGATTTAATCGGCAACATGCCTTATCCTGTTACTATATATAGCGCTGAAAAAGAACGGGACACAAGCGGGCTAGAAAACTCGCGCGGGCTCTCGTAAATTACAACAGTTGTCCTTCCACGAGTATTATCACTCCTATGATAAATATTCACATTTTATTTAACGTTTCTGTAAGCGTGAGTCATTTCTCACTGACACTGATAATACTTTTTTTTTATTCGCATTCTGAGAGACTTCTTTTATTTTTCGAGATTAACATGCTACATTTTTTATTTTACAATTCGCTTCGTGCGATGATATACTATAGCGGAAAAGTAGGACTTAGGGCGCCCATGGTGGCCGAAGTTTGCATTATTTGCTGGAGTGACAATTATCGAAAAATGGAAAAATTGCGAAAGGGAAATTTAAATTGTTGCGTGTATTCATGTGAAAATGTATTTCACAGATTTAAGATGTCTTTAAGACGACATAACGTTGTCTGGGATTTTACTTAAATTTCATTTAATACTCACATGTAATTGTACCTTGTACGGAGTAGCATTGACAGACGTTTGCGGTATCATACTGCATCTTATTAAATGACTTATATTTGCACTGCGCAATTCTTCAACGCGAACTACATACGATATTGCTAAGGCTTTTCCTTTCGGTATTGCACTCGGATTAAATTTAATGTCATGAGTAATGGGTCCAAATCCCGTTCGTATGATAAGGCTCATTGCAAAAGTTAGAGAAGTTAACCTACACATATAATGAAAAATCTATGGCAAATGTTTTGTAATATAACGAAAATATTTTCATCGAAATTATAAAGAGACCTAAAACTATCAAGATACCTCACGACAGTATACGTAACTTGAATATTAGCAATCATTGACAGCTATTCCAGCAAAATATGTGACATTTCACCAACCGCGGCAGCACTAGTCTCTACGCACACAGCGAATAGAAAATCTTTTTAGTCTTGTTTGTCGTTTATGATATATTTCTATAATATCTTTAATAACGCTATATTTATAAAATAACAAATAGATAAATAATTGTTATAACGTATATGCTAAGGTCTAAAACACGTAGACACATCTTTTGGACATGTGTGCTGTCTGAGAAATATATCGATGTTATTTTCAAAGTTAATGTGACTACGATGAACTTGGATCTTAGATTATGGCATACATCAGTAGTATGCAGTGCCTACCAAAAGTTTCGAGCCACTTAAATAATTTTTGAATGATTTGAAATATATGATTGAAAATAGGGGTACAGTGGGGTCACAAAGTCTATTATTTAACCACAAAAGTGATGAACCGCGAGGTTTTTTTATCTCTATTGTGACGCATGCACGCACGCGCACATAACAGAGGATTTAGAGTCGTCAAATACGGCTGAAGTTGCGAACCGCGGGGTTCTTATCTCTGTTGTGACACGTACACGCGCACGCACAAAAATGGAAAATAAATTTTAATTAGAAATTGAAGAAAAATTCTGTGGACTGCGCCAAAGAATAATGTTAAGATGCATTTTGCGCTGGTTGCAGTGACTACTGTCGAAATGCATCCTGCGTTGAGCGCAGTGAATACTGTGGAAATTTATTCTGTGAAGAGGGCAGTAATTACTGTGAAAATGGATTATGCGTCGAGCGCAGATTAAAATGTACAAGGAATAAAAAATATGCACAGCTCAATATCCTGCAATCTGCGCAAAAGCGCAGTAAATCTCAACACGAAAAATACGATGCAATTGGAGCAGACATGTGAAGTTGACGCATTAATTTCTGGGGTAAATCCAAATAAACCTTGTAACACATTGCGGTTGCTGTGCTAAATTTTTCAACGTGTATTTAATTTGATAAGAATCGGTGGAAGGTTAACTTCCCAATTCTAGAAAGAAACACTAGACAGTATGACACGACAAGTAGTATAATAGGGCTCTAGGCGAAGGTCTACTATAAAAAACCTAACGCGCCGTCAAGTGGCACCTCTGAGGTGGTGCGGAAGTCCACTGTTTATCCTAAAAACTGCACAATGTATGCAGGCAATTATCCTTTTTAGTTCAATTTACGAACACCCTCACAAAAAACTGCATATTAAATTTCATACAAACGGAAGCACTCAGGCATTTTAACATTGTTATTAAACATTAGGTCGAGAAAAGTGCATTATGACTTCAACATTAAGAAATTTTCAATCTGCACCTTTTCGTGTTTTGTTTAAAAAATACCTCTAAAAATCGCATTGTTCATGGAGGACGTTTCAATATTGCTAATTGTGCAATATGAACATTTTACGTTATTTCGAATACTAATATATTATTCATATTATTAAGAAGCGGAGACTAAGGATTATTAACGTATTACAATTTCAAATATTATCCAAATATTACTTTGTGTAGCTTTTAAGCGTTCAACATTTAGTTAGACGCAACAGTCGGCACTCAGAGTCTAATGGACGGTCACGATTCGCATCTGCGCATATAGCGTGTAATTCATGACATCGGGAGAAGTATAATCTCATGATAGATGAAAATGGCGATGTATCTGTGTTTGTGTAGACGCTCGCGGAAACTATCGCATTCGCGTCTGCTTGCTGACTTATTGGTCACCGCGGCCATGATAAATAACCGTATTAAGTTGAGAGCGTGCGAAAGGAAAACACGCAATGAGAGACCAAATGAACAAAAAAAGGAAGAGCTGCGTCCCGCATCGAGAATTAAATTTTGTCGTAGCTGGCTAGCACAAATTGGAGTTAATTAAACGTATATTCACACGTGGAAATTTTACTTTACGCCGATGCTTAATGGAAACAAAAGTGAGTGCTTTACTGAAAGTATCTTCAGTTTTACGAAGTGACAAATTGCATACCACCTATCAGTAACCAATATAAATTATGTCATATCGCAACTGTAAGGTTTATTTTCAGTTAATTAAAACGTCCTTACGTTCATGATATTAAGCGTCTTTATTGCACTTTTTTAACTCTACGATATGTAAAGACGTGCGACTCGGCAATTTTTAGTTTAAAAAAATGTTTTTGTTATGCGACGAGACTTCTTTTATGAAAGTTTTAAATAATGTTATTGTTTCAGTTACTATTTTATTTCGACTGAAAATCATGTGAAAAGTTTACCAGTAAAATGTGAAATTAACGTGAAAGCAGCTTTTTTTACGATTACGTCGTATCGGTGAACATGAAGCGTATAGAATTTTTTGAAAAACGATCACTTTTCGGAATAAATAAAAGAAAAGGATGTGTAAACACGCCGAAAATATATGATATTTTCTATGCCGAATTAACATGACCCATCGAATGACGAATGACGTGGTCCGTTCTATTGAAAAATGGGATCTCGCGTATGGATTACGCGTAGCATTGAACGGTCGGCGCTTTCTCCGATTTATCGGAAATCTTTTCTACGTATTCAAAGAGCACGGCTCTATAAAATTGTTTCCTCTGTTCCGATAAGATAGATAGAAAAGCTCGGCTCGAATGCACGCACGAATATTCCTCGGCGCGCTTATATCTCATGACATCCAGCATTAAAAAAAAGCGACCTTCAATTCCGCACCGTCGAATGGCGGTAACGTTTATCCGCGTGATTCCCCGCGGCATATTTTTTGTTGGCGGGGCCGAAGTGGGAGCGACCGTGGGGGCTTTTTAAAATTAGCAGTAGTCGTAAGTTCAGAAACGATATTACACATCTTAATTGTGTTACGTCGTGGGTTCGGCACTAACGGGCGAAGTTTTTAGGGTTCGTAATAGCGAAAGTCGGCGTTCTTTCACCGGCACTACGCTTTTATCGCTATTTTTACGCAAGGCTACCATTAAACGCTCCCCGTCCAGTATAATAGTGCAATATATGTTCTCTAACTTGAAGTTTCTTGAACGGGAATTTTTCTTGAAAGTACAACTTTTTTTATGACTGAATAACCAGTCATACCGGGAGTTAAAAATGTCGTTTTAAAATAGAAGCTAAAATAAGTAGCACAGTATTTTTATTGCAGGTTTATTAAATGGAGTAATGGTTATTACTAATCTTAGGATTACAAATGCTGAAAATAGATTAATAAAGAATTAATTTCCCCTTTAATAAAAGAACGTAATTTTCCGGAATTTTTCATTTGCGCTGCTAATAGCGGTTCTGAGGAACGCGAGAAGCACTTGGGTAAAACCTGGACTGCAGTTAAACGTACTTTGTAAGGCGCTAACTCGACAAATTATTTACGGCGAATAAGTATCTTAAACCTTTCACGTCTTTTCTCGCCGCACGGACTTTATTTACATTTGTACTCCGTGTAATAGACAACGTCATAAAGATGCATATCATGCAAATGTAATTCGCGCAGTGAAACGACAGTTTGACTCACTAATAGTACAAGTAATGCCGTGAAAAGGGCGAATAGTGCCAAAACAATTGGAAGATTATGTCGCTAGAAAATGTATGCGCATGACTATGTCAGGGAGCGTGTCGAGTTATATTAAAGCTATACAGGGTGGGCCATTTTAATGTATCCACTGAAATACCTCAAAATCTATAAGTTTAAGACAAAAAGACAAAAGTGTTTCGGACAAAACCTTCGAGACCAAACAACTTTTGTCTAATATTTCAGTGTATTTATTAAAATGGCCCACCCTGTATATGAGCCGATAACTTTCATTCATAGAGAGGACTAATTCCGTCGACACCGAACGTTCAAACGACAAATTAATTAACAGCTGAATGAGTCGCAGGAACAAAGGTAGTAGCATGTTAAACGTGCTAATGACGCGAGCAATTGCACGTCACCGTCGAAGCTTTTAAGCTACCGTTGACACCTGTCGACTTTATGGCGTCAGGAACCTCGTAAAGCTACGACGTAATCGTTGCCGAGCGTGCACTTTCCGGTAGTAAAGCGCCCTCGCGATCTTCCGATTTAGTTATAATAATTTGTGCCTTTAAATGCCACGAACATGTTTGCCCTCTGAGGATCGAGTTGGCCGATGAAACTACGTCTCGTACGGCGGCGTGTCAAAGCAGAGCTATCGATTTTTGTGCACTCGTGAAGAAATGCATACGAGTAAATGAGTGCATAGTACAGTCCGTAATAGCTTTTTTTACCCGAATATGAAGTGCACCTTTGAGTAGGTTCTCTCTCTCTCTTTTTTTTTTGTAGAAGAAGTTAGTCCGTACGACCTAGTTCGATGGGGATCCGTTAATATTACGAGGCGCGCCGCTTGAATTGAAATACGAGGTCGCAAAAATGCAAATAATGGATCTTTCAGTTTTTATTGGATTGCTCTTGTCGCACGTGGCGCGAATTAATTCCGTCTGCAGCCTTTTTCGCGCACTTCATCGCTCTCGTGGCGTGACGCTAATTCATTCATTAGAAAGCGATCGACCGGTAATGATTTGATAAAATTTTGCGTTCTCGCTGGTCACAATGTTGAATTGCGCGTTAAAACGCAACGTGACACCTCACCTTTCGTGCGACAGTTCTAAAGGTTCGTTCTGTCTCGCGTTTATAGAGAAACATGGAATACGGATAATTAAATCTTCGGTAAATTAGGGAAAAGGTCACAGCGCCCGCTTTCTCCCTGTCTGCCGCGCGACGCGAAGGAAAAATGACCGCTAATGAAATTGCGCGTGGATCTCGAGTGGCCGTGCGGTGGCGCGGAAAAAAAACGTTTCGAGTGTGATAGAATTCGCCCGATAAAAACGGCGTATAAACACACCGGATATATTCAAGCGCGGTAGTCACTACACGCAGCGTTGTAAATGGTGTGCGAAAGATTTTTTCCCGATGAATCGAGGGAGCCACGCTCGCAGGAAAATGCGCTCCGCGTTTCAGCGAGAGGGTATTATTCCGGAAAACAATTTTCTCGGTTGAACGATCTCTCTTGGATTAGAAGCGGCGGCAATTAAAGATCAAGTAACATTATTGATCCGATTGATTTTGAAATAAGATGAACCCTACGTAACCCGAGGGATTTTTTCTAACGTAATTATTCGCACTTAGATTTAATATCGCCAGTAGTTTAAAACCAATGATATGTAATTTTTAAACGACCTACATTGGCCCATGTTTTTATTTAAAAAACCCTACACGTTTCGGTCCCAGGTTTGGATCCTTTTCAAGCAATCATAGTTCGACACCATTTTCTGAGGTCGATGGTGTTCAATAACTCACGTTGTAATTATTCGCGTCAAACAATTTTTATTTCTGGGGTCTAGCACTTGGTAGAAATGTATTACTATGGCATCTACTGCAGTGCTTACAATAATGCATTTAGCAATACATTTCTGTCCAGAAACGCTGCATTAAAGCGCGATCATAACCGAGAAGCCGTGTCTGGTGCGTGGGTGCAGCGCGCGCCGTATTTTCCCATACAATTGCCGCGACGATGAAAGGTTGAAAATCGCGCGAGATCCGACCTTTCGTCCTCGTTCTCAAGTTCCTAGAGTTTCTCGCGTTCGCGATTACGGATCAAGCCCACGGCGGGAGGGTAGCGCGCGTCAGCGGAAAATTTCGCCGGGGCTCGCTTGCGCTCACGAGGATCGGTTCGCGCTCTTGTCTCGTGGCGCTTACGATTTTTCTCGAGACGATGAGCCTTTATTTTTTTCGCGGCGCTGGAACTGACAAGCTTGCGGGCTCCAGTCGTTAGCACTGATACAGCTTTATGACGAAAGTTTGTTAATAAAAGTTTGCTTACGGCACCACGCCGGGACGGCGGGACGCGAGGTTGCGGGGTGATGATTTAGTTTTAGTGGGACGACATGGATTTCGTGCCCTCGCTATGCAGATGAGAGACGCGGGGAAAGTTGAAAATTCCGGTCCCATAAGAGGACGGGTATGAAGATGACTGGCAAAGCACGCTTTTAACGAGGTTACGCCTCATTTTGCCGGGCCGTAATATATGCGCCTAGCACTTTGAAGAAATTTTGGATGAAGCTGCGTGAAAGTTCGAGTAATTGAAAGGGAGAGCGTGGAAGAGCGATAGAATTAAATCGCACGTGAAGACAGAGATTCCGAGTAGAGTTACCGGACATTCTATTCTGAGCCAGCAAATCTCGACTCGATATCCTTTTATTTTTAATCGCGCTAGTTTTTGTTTATTCCTCTTGTGGGATCTGACATGGAGGCGGAGCCTCTATGCATACGTCATCGCCGTGGCGCCGAGAAGCCTGTTTATTACAGTGTTAACAGGGTGTCCAGTGGTCAGGGAAATCTGGAAAACCGGGAATTGTCAGGGAATTTCAGAAATCTGGAAATGTCAGAGAAAAGTCAGGAAATTTTGAGGTCTTCGAAGTAACTGTTAGGTTTTTACAAAACCATTTATCTCGAAGCTCTAATTATTATGTATGTATCAAAAATCGATCACGAAGATTTTATGCATTAACTTTTAGAACGCGGAGAAAATATCCCGCAATCCATAATAAAAATTAATTAATGAAATAGCACCTGACTACAATGCCCTGTTATGCAAAGGGCTACTGCTGCGTTCATTTTTCGCCATCGGATGTCATGACTACGGATGTCAGATCCCCCCAATACGGATTATATCGGTCAGCCAACATAATCTTCGAAAGAAGAGGCGGCCCTCCAAATATCCGAAGCTTGATATTTCCGCCGCAACATTTATATTATTCATAATGTATACAGGACGGAAAATGTCAAAATAATATTTTCATCATCGCGTCGCCGAAAATTCATGATTTACCCGTCGCGGATGGAATACCAAATCATGCATACGCTTTCATATTTCACTCGTCGCGCATTAGCAATTGATCCCTCCGCGATACTGACGTACGTACATGTGTGGCGAGCGTTTCTACGCGGCGTTATCAATATTAACGCCCAACGAAATATATATGAAACCTCTCTGATCTTCGATGTAATCTTGGTGACGCCCGATTCCCGCGTTGACGATGAAAGTAACGACGGTGTACGAGAAGAATCGCCAGGAGAGTCCTGTCGGCATCGCGGCTATAAAAAGCGAACGTCCCCGCCGTATCGGGATCGACCTTTAAGGCCATTGCCGAATATTGAAGCTACCTTGGAAACAAATAAATAAGCTCGCGCCGTGGGCCCGATAAATTTCGAAACGATCGCTCGATAGATACAGCCGGTGCCCTCTCCCACACGATAGACCGGTTGGAATATCCACGAGCGCGCGCATGTGAAGCGAGAGAAGAGAAACGCGATCGTAAAGCTAGGTGGTTCCAAAACACGATACCTCTCAATATCTAGATGGAGTAAGAATAGATTGAAATTTTTCTGAAGAGATTGGAAAGTAAATCTACGAAAAGAATGAAGCGGATATCAAACTTGTGTAGGATCCAGAGTTCATGTACAACGGCAGGATGTGTTGCATTTCTTAAGATTTCTTTAATTATCAAAGGCAGAAGCAGCGTATGTGCATTGATTTTAGAAACACAACTCTTGAATATTGGGGAGAAATGTTGCAAGGATTTCGCCGAGAATTTTCCATAAAGCGTAGAATAATTTAATAACGTTGCGGGCCAGTGTAGTTAAAAAAAAATGCATTAGAAGTGTCTCTACGACAGAATTTCGCCTGCTGCAATTCCAGAAAACATGTAAAAATAAAACAGTGCGCGCGCGCGCGCGCGTGCGTGAGAGAAAAAGAGGGAGGAGGGGGAGAGAAATAGACAACTTGTTCGAGACGAAACGACAAATGAGGAAAGCAAATCTAGTGTCAAACGTGTGAATAAAAATGGAAAATTGAAAACGCAATGCAATTATTTTGAATACTACTGTTCAAACAGTTGGCGCGAAATTGAAGGCAGCACGAAAATTGATGGCTCACTGTCATAAGAATAAAATAAATTCAAGTATTTACCAAGTATTCTTATTCATGTAAATAGAGATGTAAAAGCAAGAAGAAACGGCGGAGATGATACAAATTCCGAAACTAAGAACACAGAGGGCAAAGAGAGGACTGTCGTACAAACATTTTCAGTGGCACCGGCTGGAAGGAAACGCCTGGCGCAAAAGCTTTCATCTCGCCGGGCCAGGCCAGACCCGACCGCCTTTGGAAAAGCGCGGACGTGGCGCAAAGAGATTTTACACAGAGCGCAGCGGGGTGTACATGTAAAGAAACGCCGACTATGCACGATTAAGTTTATACGCGAGAAGATCAAGGGTGTAATCCGCGTGTCACGAGTATACACGTGTCGTGAGTGTGAACTTCTTATCCTTTAATAACGAGTCCGTTGCAGCGTTGTAACGCTTGGTTTACCGGTTGAATCAATTCGTTTTGTAGCAAATATGAACGACGTGAAGATAAATTTAATTAATCGGGATGGTTTATCAAAGCTGAAAGTGAAGACGATCTTGTTCCATATATTTTCTATTTCCGCCTTTCCATTTTCTATCTCGGGATTATTATTATATTTAAAAAAATGTAAAATTGAACAATCAATAACGTAGAAATATCTCGCGTCGCTTCGACGTCACGTTAAATATTGTGACATTTGCGATTATGACAGTGTAACGGTATTAATTTCCAATATCAGCAGGTTTTAATATTCAATTTCAATCTCGCGTATCGCTGCGACGACGTATATTGTAACATCGTGACGTGAAAATGCGGGCTTGCGGTATTTAGTTATTGAATGCTTAAATTACGTAGCACAATTAATATTAAATGAACGGCTCTCAATGAGGGAATGGAAATAACGTGTTGGAAGGGAGGGGGGGCGAATTTACAATTCTAAAGTGACTTTCGTGAGGTAACGACCGATTTGCACGAATAAAAGCTCTGCGTTGACATTGATCTCAGGACCCGATCTTCCTATACCTATGTACGTAATCGCACGCGATCCCCCGAGTCTTAGGTGCACAGGTCAGATCTGGCGGCATTGGGATCGTCCATTCCCGGATGCTCCGTATTTCGAGGGGATCGATGCCCAACTGTTGAATATTCGATGCGTCGGGACTATCCATGAGGATAAAACCAGTCGTTAAATAACCGGCTACGTACTCCGGGCACGATCTATCGATTACCAGGGTTTTCTGTCTTGATTCGATTCATGCGGATCGCCGAGCAGCACCCGCGGTTCGGCTCCCATGATGTAATTACGAACATTTTAGCGTATAATTCGTATCTGCATGGTTTTACATTTCATTACGTCTAAAAATACCCGCTCGGAAATAGATGTGATTTCGTACGCATTCCGATCGAGATATGAAGGAAATATCAGTGTATATCGAATAAAACTATTTCCACGAGGTTCAATTTTGTAACAACTAGCATTCGGGGGTTTGAGCTTCATTGCAGGTTTGTCCCCGACAATGAGTAGCGTCGGGAGCAACGTCACCTTTAATCTCATGTATTGGCGGCATCGCGTTGAGAGCTCAATTTCGACGCTATCTTATTAAAATCGTGTTCAGAAGGCGGCGTGTCAGGTTCGGATAAACAGCGCGATAAAGAACCCCGTAGTCTTCCAATAATTCGATATCGTTTTGCATTTGATAAATGGCCTGCCGCAGCCTCGAGACTCGCGTGTGTGACACTCACCTTCTTCATCAGGGACATTACATTAATGTTCTGAAACATCCTGACGGCTCTATTGCGGTCCCGCCTGGTCTCAATGGAGGAAACGGAGGATTCCTAAATCCCAGTTGCGCCTCTCGTCACTTCCTGGTGCTGAGTACCGGCATAAAGGCCCGCGGCTGCTACTGATTCGCGACCCGCCGACCTCGGCTCACAGTACTCCGGTGTCTTTGGATCTACAGGGTCTTGTTTGGCGTAAGCTGGAGCCGTGCGGCTCGCCCTTCTGCCGCGAAAGCATCTCCCGTGATCATTGTCATTCGCCTTCAGTGCGACATCGGCGGCTGCGGTGTGTTGTTGTCACGCGATTCTGAAAATGAAGTATCAACGTATTCAATTACATGCGATTGAGCGACTCGGTGCAAAAGTGGGCCAAGTCTGTCATTTATAACGTTCGCTTTACATACGCCTTGTATACGACTTCGTGCTTCAAATGAATTTGATAAATGGTGGACTCAATCCACTTCTGCTCGGGATTACGAGGCTCGATTGCGATAATGGATTCAATGATCATCAAACGTTCCTGGTTTATTTCGAGCGCGGCAAATAGATTTCTATTTTAAAGGCGGCACTGAGGTTTTCAGAATTCCCGCGTCATATACCACTTTGTAGTTTGCAAACAGTCCTCTCGCGGGCTAGCTACCTACCAGCTTTGAGAGGAATGTTTGGCTGAACGTAACCTCGTTAGAAAGTTTAGACGCAAACAAATATTTGCGCGCGCAAATTAATATCTGGCTTTGTTTCGTCGCACACGGGATGTCAGTTCCTGAGAGCGAGCGCATATACACGCTGCGAGATGATTAATCTTACTTTTCCTAACGGCAGGCCGATATTTTAGGTATCTGAAAGCGGATAGTCTGGTTTCGAAGCACCGACGAAATTACGTTATTCGGCTTGAAACAGCGATAGCGCGAGACGCGATCATCTCATTTTTAATAACTTCGTTTTAACAGTGTCGACCTTATTATGATGCAAATTAATTTTTACTTGGGAGGCGAGCTAGTTTCTCGTAAAACTAATAATTAGTTATGCATTTATAAAACTTGTTTCCCCATATTAAATTATGAAGTTTCGCACGATTGTATCGAATTGTCACACGCGCACGCCTCACGAAAGCATAATTCGGAAAACAAGCTCGAAAATATCAGTTTCCAAAATTACTAATTTAATCGCATGAATAAAACATGGCGTAAATTGCAGCACGTGTTCAGGACAAGAGCTGGCTCTACATCAATTTCATCCGGCGATAGTTTCGAGCACGAACCGCTCATTCTTATATTATAATTGGTAAAAGTCTAAAGAAAGTTCAATTGAACGCGCTCACTTGACAAATTGTTACTGCAATTGTAAAATACAATTACGAGAATAACGTGTTCGGAATTGCGACTTCGAGCGAAAAGTATAATTTCCTGCTAAGGATATAACAAGACTAAGTTTGTTGAACTTAATCAACATACCAACGCGCTGCACTTGTCCTCATTAGCTGTAATTTCAATCAAGGAAATCACCCACGTAGCAACTAGAGCCCCTTGATTCCCACAGGCATAGTTGACCGCGATGGTACTGTAATTACGAATTCAAACTCGAAAACGATGTTGCATCTAAACTAATGATAAATTTGTGCAGACCACGTATGCACGTGCGCGTGCGCGTTATTTTACGCAGTTTTCAGGTGATTGTAACAATTTTTTATATAATGAAGTTCCGCAGGAACGATTGGATCCATACAGTCATTTGGGCTTAGGATCCACACGGATCCGAGCTCACATTGCAAGTAGAGGAAAGTCCCATATTACGAGATAGGCTCCTAATATGGGATAGCGGAGTTTCTGCTAAATTAATAGGCATCGGTAACAATTTGTCAAGTGAACGCGTTCGATTGAACTATCTTTAGACTTTTACCAATTATAATATACGAATATACGAATGAGCGGTTCGTGCTCGAATTATCTGTTGGTTCCACCATGAATTTGTTGCCCTTGGAGTGAAATCTGTTTAGTGGAAAATTAATTGTTAGATCGTGTAATCGTTGCGGAAAAAGATTTGTCATTGAATTTTTATGTTGAAAACCTACTATCTTACATTAGAATTCTATCTCATAATAGAGGACTTTTCCCTATTCATATACACTCTCTACGCATCATGCATAATTGTATACACCGTTTTTTTTGTGGTTGATAATATGAATACTTGCAAAAAGGAAGAGATGATCTAAGAATAAAAACTAATTAACGCCTGGGTGTGTTCGACAGCTGTGATAAATTAAAAATCTAAAAAAAGCAATGTATTTAAGCCGCTCGTTCTGTTCTTGTACTTTTATCCGCAGTTAATTATAATCGTATTATCTTAAACGATTATTATGAATACTTAACGGTGTCAAATAATAAATTTAAATTAATACATTTTTGCCATAGAAGAGAAGAAACTTCCCTCTTTTGCATCATTAATTTATGAAACTTACGATGCGGTATTCTGCAGCAAACACTTTGAGATTATTAGTTTCCTCAATTAAAAGTTTTTAACAAAATGAAATAAGCAATTTAACTAACTATATACATATTTATCGCAAGAAATATTTGACGTCGTACCGTGAAGGAACATTTTCTGCATGGCAGTAAATCGGGGCTTATCAATATCCGTTTGCTAACGTCACGAAATTGGTTTCGAAAAATTATTCAGGCAAATAGAAAATCCCGTTCTTCGCGAGCGTTAATTAAATTCCTCCTACAATTGCGGTCGTTTGGCAAACTTTTGATTTCGAGGCGCAGCCCCGGCGCAGCGCGAAGCTGATTCCACGCGGCACGAAGCAGTCAACTCGTCTCGCCATGTGCGTTTTGGAAGCCGCACTCTCTTCCACATCGCATTTCGCGAATCAGGCAATTAACCTGCCGCGCAACGAGACAAATTTCGGTCGCAACCGAGTTTCATGGTTACGTAAATCATAATAATTGCGATGTAAATGGCTTCGTTAACCGGTCCCGTTCAGCGGGATTAACGCAACGCTGCCGCTTCACCGTCGTTCTAACATCATTGTGGCCAAAATTTGTTATTGCCGGCCTCTCGTGCGGTCAGGATTTTCGCGTAACTTCGCTTGTCGCACAGTTTCTCTCAGCATATATGCAACACTAAAGTGAATACCGATTTTACTTGATTATTCATTAAAAAAAAGGTTAGTCGTTAATTGAAGTGTTTTCAGCGAGACAGCACAAAGAAAATAGAATTTTTTTTTTCAAAGAAAAGAACAAGATAAGGGGGTACAATAGAAAGATAAAACTATAGAGAGAAAAATTTACGTCCGCCCGAGATACCGGCGAGGCTTTCCTGGAAGCGGAGTGAAAAACGCAATCGGACGTGGCGATGACACGATTATACTAATCTTGAGAAATGAAAGGAGAAGTCGAAGAAGTATCAAAGAGGACGGGAGCGACGCGGAAGGAGCGGAGGGTGTCCGAGAGAAAAACCGTGGATACCGTCGAACGAACGGGATGGAACAATGAGCGGAATGGAATTTCAAGCGCCTCGCGCTCGTAATACTCCGGCGTATATTAATTTATCTCATAATGATCCCGTCGTGTGACGCTCCCGGATAATATCCCTCGAACGTGGGCGCCCAGTCGCTCGGGCGACGAGAAACCGGGGGGGGGGGGGAGGACAAGAAGCGGTACGGTATTCGCCCATATTAATTGCCGAAGTTAATATTCGCGTGGGCGAGTACACGATCGACGGGGTCAGCGAAGTGCGAAGTTCGGAGGTACTCGAAAATCTCCGACGGCGTGAGGAACGTGGAGGAACGACCAAGATCGTATCGAATAACACGTTGCCATTTCGCGGATCATTACGCCGGGGGATTAAATTCTACGAGCCGCGTTAATTAGCAAAGGCGTAGGCAGCTCGTTCGCATGGGGATGTTAATGACCGGCGTGTTCACGGCGAGTGGAGACAGCTTCTTATCTAATCGTAGTCAGATACAGATACATTTTATTGATTCCCCCTAGGGTTACAAGGCGTTTTTTTTTTTGAAGGAACGTGCCCAAACCTCTTATAGCACCTCTCTCTATATTCACTTTTCTATGTGGCGATCGAACGAAAAACCAACAATGTTTTGTTTGGTTTTGAACCCGGGTCTTCGGATCACCAGTCAGCGCACAATCCTCTGCGCCACGATCGCCACTATCTAATCGTAGTCTTATATGTCATTATTAGCCGCCATACCGTTTCGTTTCCACCCACGCGCTTTCTACATACTTGCTACTTGACACATTGTCCATTTTCGTACAGGATAGAAATCTAATCCGTTGATTTTTATTGTCGTGGCATTTAATAGATGCGAAATAATCTTCACCAAATAATCCTCCAAATGTTCTTGCAGCGAGCTACCGGTGTCGAAATGGTATTACAAGAGTCGTTTGAAGAGTACAAATGGCATTCTCTTTCGCAAGACACCTCGAGCTCATTCATTTTTCAAAAGGCATGCAGAAATGTTTGTTCAAGTTTGTTATACATAATTAATTATAAGATGGAACGAGTTGGGACTTTCGTGTTCATAGGAGGGTTGGAACTTTCTGTAACATGTGAAGTTTGCGGCGCGAGTGCCATTTTCACTTCATTCCGAGGACTCTTCAAACGGTCCTCGTACTATTGTGTATTAATAATAAGAGAAGTTCTAAACAAATATCTAGGTATTGTGAGCGAAACGCAAAAGCGGCATCGCGTAGCGTTGCGACATCGCAGCACGCAATATCCGCGATGGGCGATCGCCTCGGAACGGAACGCAAACAAACCACCCCCGCAACGTGTAACGAACAACCCGGTTCGAAGTAGTCTCCGATGACGTACGAAGCGGAGACAAAATTATCCTGACGAGTAGATCGGTCATGCTTGTCCTGCGCTCGGAACGAGTTCACCATGATAGGGACAAGGACACGAACTTCAGCCGCGTCCGTTCTAAATGGACGTCAAATGCTTGTTCCAGATGCAATAAAAAAAAAGAGAAGTTATTTCTACTTTAACAATTTATGCGATATAATGTCTGGAATATCGAAGCGAGTATTTATGCGGTCTATATTTAACATAAAATACGGCGGTCTGATATTCAACCTGAAATAATATACGATCTTCACATGAGGGAAATAAGAAGATACGCGGAGACCGTATTTCGCGTTAAATATGAGATGAAGAGTATATGCGTCCTAAATTTGCGGGTTTTTCGATCCTTTTAATTTTACCGCACGGAATTTTTTTCCCTTGAAATATCGAACAGTTTCTTACGACGTTATACTTTCCGTCAATTATTGCCGGTTTAGCGCTTATATGTATTTATTAAGTTCATCAAATACGGATTGAATCGATAATTTTATCAACGCACACTTTTCACGCGACCCACTTTTCGTCGCCTGAAATAGATACAGCTGAAATAATATCGTCGGCGGTAGATCGGAAGGAAGTTATAAAGGTAGACGTGTTGCGTTGGGTTGCAAGCACAATGCGTCTGCGGATACGCGACATGCTGGCGGTTTACGTTTCTTCCATATGCACGAAATTCCGCGTGAAACATACACGGTCGTATTATCGTCATTGTCGTCGTCGAAAACGCGCGTATTCGGTTTTCGTCACAACGCGGGCAATAATTTTGCCCCCGCTTTTAACCCTTTGAGCGATCACATTGGCATAAGCGGCAACGTATAGCGAGGCCGTTAATTAAATCCGTCGCTCAAAGCGATGTTGCAATTTGTTTTAAAATCGTCTCTTCCTTGATTTATGAGAAATGTTCCAACTAAACGGTGTAACGAATTTAATTATTACTAATTCAGTTTTACCGGGTTGCAATAATTGTTTTAATACTGTACTGCGCACATTTATTTATGCTTGTCGTATAAAGCGCGTGTCGTGTTACTTTTTTTTTATTTAAATTACTTGCAGAACAAAACTCTTTTCTGCTTGCTTTGTTACATGAAACTTCCCCATATTTCTGTCCAATGTTAACGTGTACACGATGCAAGAAATATATTTTGTTTTTCGCATATGTGACACGATCCCCTCGCGAGACAAAAATTCGTTTAAGAAGGGCATTTTATCCATGGCAATAAATAGCGATGGAATTCGGCAATTGCGCTTTTTGCTCTCCCATTACATTTGCGAATATCGAATAAGCCCACAGCTCAACCGGAAACGTTAACTCGAGAGGAAATCGAGAAACGACCGCGTTCAATTGGACCTCTAGTCGATTGTGCGAACAAATACACAGGCATTCGCATTCGCTACAGAAACGTGTATTGGACAAATACGATAAAACAACTGAAAACTATTTTTCATTAAATTACAATGAATTGAAAACATACGCCGACGTCCGTTAATAGAAAAGGAAAATGATTGAAAATATCACGTCGTGGAAAATAAAAAAAAATTTGGTACTTTATATTCCTAAACGATTTTGTACCACGGCAATAGAAATATTAATGTAGTTTTCAAGTGTCATAAATTAAGTCTTATATGATAGTTCAGTTATACATGTTTAATCCTTACGTAATATTGTACTTGGTTTCACGAATTAATATTCCATGAACTTCTGTGGTATTTAACTTGAATAATTAAATTATTATCACGAATTAATTACGTATTTAATTTTCGATTACATTTCTTTCACGAAAGAATTAAACGAAAAAAAAAAAACATTCGATCGACTTTTCTATTTGATTTAACGCTCGGTTTCCCCTAACAAGAAACAAAAGATGATTTCGTCTGTCATCTACGATACTTTTTGTCGCCTGGTAAATTATTGTCTACGCTGAGAAGTTCGATTATAAGCTACGCCGGGGAGTTCGATAATACGCGTATCCAGGCCTCGTTTGTACGTACAAGGAATTATAACGACCGTGGTTACAAAGCAACCCCTAGTTTCACCCACCCCATAAAACGATGTTTGTCCCAGTGGCTACTTGTTGAGCTCACTGTATACTTTAATACCGCGCTTAGCCGGAGACCGCCATCGTTCTGCGTTATTGTATATGCATTTCGCTCCCACACATAGGATCTGCGAGTTTCGCTCTGCCGGTTTCTCCTACACACGACGGTGTTGTTGAAACGCTAGTAATACGTATTAGTGCGAACACGCGTAATATGTTCTGTTATCGTTAGGTAAATAATGACAAATTGTGTATTCTCAGCGTGTTAATTTGTATGCGGTAAACACAGCAATACTTGGCTTAAGTAGCCGTTATAGTTGATGTAAACCTGAAGTAGAAAATTGCGTATAAGTCGGAAATGAAATAATCGTCCATCTAATTATGGATATACGGGGCGTTATGTAATACCCGCTTCATCTTTTATTTACGGATAGAGCGGACTAGACTGAGTCGAAAAGTCCTCTACCATTTTGCAATTTTCGCAATTGTTAACGAGTTATTAATTATTAAAACTCGCTGTCTTAGCCCGGCCTGCCGTCCATGACACACGGCAATGTCAACTCTCCACGCGCCTAGCAACGCCAATCGCGGGACGGTCGCATCTCGCCGCGCGCTTGAATTGGACGGTAGACCGGGCTAGGACAGCAATTTTTAATAATTAATAACTCGTTAACTATTGCGAAAACTGCAAAATGGTAGAGGACTTTTCGACCCAGTCTAGTTCGCTCTATCCATAAATAAGAGTTGAGGCGGGTATTACATAACACCCTGTATACGGCATAACGCTGTTCTATAGCTGTGAATACACCAGTACTAGCGATTGAGCTTGCAGTAAATTTCATGTTTTGCAAACGAAAAGGTAACAACGCTATTTGACTTTATCCTTTCGACAATTAAAACGTTGAATTTAATTCGATATTTGCATCAAGGTCGATGCGGTAAGTTTGCTTACCGATGGTCTTTTGTTGGACCTGACCTGACACCAAACGAGCAAATCCCCGCGGGTGATAGTTTTAGCTGTTACTACTTGTCGGCTGATCGTACGTTAGCCGCTTCTACTTGTTGCGGCCGATCAGATAGGACGCTTTTCCACTTGTCAGCGCTTCTACGTCTACCCTTCGTTGAATTTAAGTGCACGCTAGCTTCCGGGGAAACTTTATCTCGAGAATATCCCCGCCCGTGTTCGCGCACGACTTTTCAGCGGAAACTAAACTCTGGATGTGAACTTTTAATGTCGTTTTATACATATAAATTCTTCTATAGATATAATATAAGACTTCTATAGATAGAAATAATCAGCGAGTTCTGCATGCTCGCACTGATAAGAGTCAACCGATGCGTACGCAATAACTTTTAAGAGAGGTTTCCAAATAAATAATAAATATAAATCCGTACGTTTTTCAGTTTATCATGAAATTATTAATAATTTCTATTTTTATTAAATATAAAAGTGTGTGTGTTATATGTTCATAATCGTCACACGTAAAAAGGAATATTAAAAATAGAATATTATACCATTAATACTAAATAACGAAAATCAATAAGTTATTTATTATACATAATTTGCATATAAAATATATGATTATCTAAAATATGCATAGATTTATTTTTGAAACACGAAGTTCTTTAAAATATTGTTAAGTAATTGTTTATATATTTTACGATTTTATTTTGATTAATCCGATATTCAAGCTGGAACGTGCCTTAGCTATCCTATCGAGGAAACAGATTCTTCTGCGCAATATTCATTGTCAGTCGGTAACATTCGTTATTTTCACATGCGACCTCATTTCCCACTGTACGTGCTCACCATTCGAAAATTTCGTAAATAGTACATCAAGTTAGCGGCTATCGATCCTCCGACCGTGTCGACTCGAAATAGAGTTCCGCGGAGTAATCTTTAGCGTCACGTCTCTTGTCCTTACTTGGAGCACAAGAGAAGATGAACTGTTCCCTAAAATTCGCTTTCCCGAGATGGCGCGAAAGACAAATGAATCTAATAAATCCAGCCACGTCCGTCAACGATTCGTTATCCGACTTTCTCCTTGTAGAATGAAAAAAAAATTTTCGTTCTTGACTGAGAACGAAAGGAACTCTCGCTTGTATTTTCAAAGTCATTGAATTAGATTTCGTGTCTTCGATGTCGACCGCAAGATCAGTTTGAGTAAGATAACTTTCCAAGTCGGTTTGATCGCGACTGAAACCTGATGAACGCGAAGAAAATATTGCCCCGTGCGTGTGCGACAAATGCAACAACAGCGCGCAATGGAAATTACAAATAAACGCAACCTTTTTGAGATTTAAATTAACGTTTACGTGTGAAATTCTCGGTCCTCGAAACAAAAATAAATTTATATCACGTACAAAAATAACGCAGCGCGCAATAACGTAACGTTACTGTGTCAATACCGATTCATCGTGCAGTACGTTCGTCCCACGGGAATTTTAATCCGATATTCCACTTATCCTATCTTACCGTATCGTAATATGCGCTCGATAAAAATCACAAAACGAATATCTCTCTCGAGTCGTGACGCTTCTACCCTGCGGAAATTTCTGTCGGGCGCAAAAAAAAGGAGCCTTAACGTTCCAGGAGGAAGCGCGGATACGTCGCACCTCGTTGCGCATTTACATCATTGCACCGTGACATACAATATTATAATTCCACGAGCGAGTGCTGCCGTCTCCGTGTGTGCAACCGCGCGTCAGCTCCGTGTACGTGCGCGCGCGGACTCTGCGTGTGTGTGTGTGTGTGTGCGTAAGAGCGGATTCAAACCTATTATCCCATATCAGATTTCATCCCTGTAAGCGTGTCGCGCGTGTGTGCGCATCCGTTTGTTACGTGGCGATCTGGCAGTACGAGCTGCCAAGCGTACTGTGTCGCCGCCGATATCCGGCTGTTGTCTCTCAGAATCGAAGCGTCGTCCATAGTGGCGGATTTAATCCTCGATAGCGGCGTTGATAGGACGTAAGAATATATTGCTACAATTAACGACATGTAAAAATCAAAGCCCTGTATTTTTACGTGGACGATTAAAATCACTCCCTCAGATTAAATACCTTTTTTTTGTCTTTAGTCTCTGCATATTTTTCATGCTCTCTCGTATCGGACTCAAAAGAAAAGTTGAGAAGGGATTTGTGTTATTGAGATTAACGAGTTACGAGGAAAGTAGGCTTTGAGAGTCGGACACGGTTATTTATGCGTGAGTTAACGTTGTGCATTACCTAACAATTCGATATCGATGCGCTTTGTAGTTTGTATTTTGCATTGTGTAATTTTTGTGTTGGATTAATTAAGTGTAATGTTACGCATAACCGCGCGTGACTCCTCGGACGGTATTCATAGTCAAATCTTATATTCAAGACCGTCTTAAGATCATCTTCAGATACTCCGTAGCCAATGAAATGTTCCATACGACGGATCTTTGGATAAATTCAAGACGGTCTTGAATATAAAATCTGACTGTGAATACCGGCCTCTAAAGTCCACTGTCACGTAATTTTAACCCCGAGGGTCTTTAATTAATTATTTATTTAGATTGTTTATGTTGAGAGCACGTTTGTCTATCTGAAAATCACAATATGAACGAGACCCTTTGACCATCCATGAAATATAATATAT
>NW_011967245.1:2518379-2569432 GCF_000949405.1 Vollenhovia emeryi | reverse complement strand
ATATAATAATGAATGTGGAGACAATATCTAATATGCAAATGTACCGTGATGTTGTTTTACATTTGCGTTAGATTTGAATGTGCGAAACTTTAATGCATAGCTCTTTTAATTTTTAGCGCGTAAGTTCTGATGATGTCATTAGCTAGAGTATTGTGCTTTGCGGATGCCGTTGGATAGTAGAGGCGCGCACCGCTCGCTTGTATACAGAATTAATCCAATTTCTCATGGGCACGCCCGCCTTCCTCGGGAACAACGCGCATCGTTCCACCTCCGTGCTCCGTCCCCTCTCATTTTTTATTCAACAGGCAAAACGGCCGCGACACTGGGCGCCGCCGCCATGATGTGCCACAGAGGTGCAATAATGATTGGACCCGGGCAAGTAATTCTTGATTTATTTCACTTAAACGGTATAAGCGCGTCTCCACGACGTCGCTCGGAGAGGCTGCGAAACGCAGCGAAATGAGGTGGCGAGAGATCGCGAGAATATAAGTGCATCAGAGATTTTTCCGGCTTTACTCACAAGAAAATGTAAAAAATGCGAGGCCCCGAGTCTTAGCCGAATAATTTTCGCGGTTCTGTAAACGGCGCGAATTTCTCCGAGCGACTTTCCAAGAAAAACGTGACTTCCACTCCCGCGAGATCTCGTTATGCGCCACCACTTTGCGGGAATTACCTTTTTCCCCTCCTTTTTCTGGAGATTAGTTCGAAAGTTTCCTCTTGCGACCAGTAAAAATTACATGTCTGAGTAAAGGCACAGTTACATATGATTACTACATGAAAAAATGAAATTAATTCAATGGGGTAATAAGTTTCGCCGGACGCAAATGAAAAACACGAGAACAGTTTCACGCTAAAATCCTTCCACGTTGTTAACGTAATGTTGCAATTTATTGGGTTATGTTCAAACTAAAAGTCCTTTAAATTTAATGGATATATTAACACAAATGTACTCTACTTTCATTACAAAATTAATTGAACAAATTTGTTGTAATTTTGCTTCATGATACGACAAACGTCACTGATTGATGGAGACTCATCAGTCTTTGTTTACGTCGGCTATAACAAATGGATACGCCGCGAAATATCCCGCCGCACTAATCAACAGCAAAATATAATTGTTACAATGGTAGCGTCTAACAAGAGTTTGTTAGCTTTACTTTCAATCTAACAATATCGGGCCTTGATTTCACAGAAATGGGTATTTTTGTGTTCAATCTCTTGATGCACGAGCAAACATATTAAACGAATTATTATTAAAGAGACTCGATTTCTATTAAATAAAATAATAACTCGTGCAGCGAAACTGTTACGATTTTCAAACGATTTCCGTATGATTTCTTTATTTAAATAATTGTTAAATAATGAAATTATTAGTTTTCTTAAAATTAATAATATTCCTATTATTAATATAAATTATTCTAGTGGTTATTCTTACTCGATCAATAAGTTTTGAGAAGCTTAATTTGACGATTGGTACTTTTATACTGTATAGGATCATCAATCACCAATTTCGATTTAATGGCGAACCGCTTATTAAGGTCTGGTAATTAAATCGCGCCGAACAAAGTTAGTGGTTGAATGTTTGATTTCACTGAGAAATTGAAAACGAGATGTAGAGATATATATTTTCCATCCTCCTTTCTCTAACAATCGAAACGTATATTTTCAAAACTTTGTAAGTTTCTACGCAACTACAAGATGTATACTATAACTTTATAATCCGCAAGTCATCATTTCTTCGACGATATTCCACGTGGTTTTAATCGTCTGCCATTATGTAATGGATTTGAAATATTTAGAAGACAAACAATATTACGTTTGCCACGAAGGGAAACAAATCGCGTAGAAACCAATTTTGTGACGGCACAGCTCGCGCGACATACGGTTCGACGGCAATTCGTTATTGTTCGCCAGCAACGTCGAACAGATCGTAAAGGCAACGAGCGTATAGTCCATTAAAGGGATAACGAGAAGGATGCTAAACTTTTACGACAGGGTCATCCATAACAGAGTTCGCTAATGAAGCTGTCAGGTATTAAAGTGTCGTGCCTAAGGATGGATAATTATTAATGATGACTTTAAACAGCTGTACTGAAGCATTTCCCATACACGTCAAGAGAAAGGGTTAAGAACTGCGCAAAAAAAATTGTCCCCTGTGAACAGAGTAAAATTTTGCGGAACGAAAATTTTTATATAAGCTAACGCTCTCAGAAATGGATTGCGCTAATGTAAACACTTGGCTTTTAAGATAAAAGAGAGGTCGTTGAGGAAAATGAAAGATTTATTCGCCATTGAAGTTACAATGATTTATTCAAAGTTTGTGATATATTTTCCTGTTTATCGTTGCATCTCCCGTGGCTTTATATAAACATATCGCGACTTGAGAAAACAAGAGCTGGATAGTTGTACGTGACCCGAATGCGGAAATTTGTCTTCGGTAAATAAACATCTTAAATCGCGTTCTGCCCCGCTTGTCAAAGTATTCCACTCCGCAAATAAGCGAAGTGAGAATTTAGAAATTTGTTTTACATAACAATGAACCTCTAGTTCCTCAACGACGAAGAACCGTATATTCTTCGGGCGGAGAAAATATCTCGGCATGTTGACGATGTCGACGCTTTGCCAAAATGCATCGAGCAGCTTCGATTGGAAGACAGCGAATAAACTGTGACCACGGTACGTAAAAAGATTTTACATTTGTTGCTTTCCAAGATTTTTGATGAAAGCCTTTCGCACATTAGACATTCGCACGAATTGCTTCGACTTTTCATAGCAAGGTTTAATTAGAACTACTGAGTGTTAGTCCGTACGCTTTTATCCGGAAATTATGCGTGAAATATTGCATTTTGATCTGAAAATTGGAGAAGAAACGATCAGAGTAGATTTGTTTTACGTTTGTGTCAGTTAATTATAGGCTCCATTAAACAAAATCTGCACCGTCAGGTTTCTAATTAAATTGTTACAATATAAATTCGGGAAACGGATAAGCCGTGATGTACGGAGATTATCAGTAAGTGAATGAAGTGATGAACGATAACGCTTAATTCGTGATATCGCCCATCGGATCGCACCAACAAGCCCTTAATTATTATCGGTCCGGAACACCAATATTCGGGTCGAGGCTTGCGGTATAAAATCAGCCCTATGCATTCCGCTGCATATTCCTGGAAATTCAGCCAGTTTACATATACATGTATAGGCGGAACGGACTTATTCCGGCGGCCTCGTGGCCGTTCTAATTAAGCCGACGGAAATGGATCGCAATATACGCGTTTTAATCGATATCGCGGCCTGCTATCGGTACTTGGAGCCGTTCCTTTATTTCCTGAAGGAAAAGGCGATTCCGGATATCAACTGCGGCTATGGAAATTAATTCATTTCGCGGAAAACGCAAACGTTTCGCATCGCCACATAAAGCACATTGTTCGGAAAATTTTATTCCATTTTTTTTTTTACAATGAAGCCTGAAACGGTAACGAAATTTTATTCCGAAAAGCGTGGCGAGTTTCCCCGTTTGAAAACCGTAAATTTTAGCCCGTGCAATCTTGACGTATCAACAATTTAACGTAAAGGACTTAACGCCAGTAATTGATTAACCAATGTAGAAAATTGCATGACGACCCATGGCTGGCAAATTCTAATTAAAAAAAATTCCTTGCAAAAAATATTACCTCAGCCAGGGTTTTAAACCTGGACCTCCCTACACTCTAGGCGGGCGTCTCAACTAATTCGACCACCGAGGCGTTATCAACAATTTACTGCTCAATTGCTAGGGAATCATAATCCATAGTGAAATCGCTGTTAAGTAGATTTGTTCAGTTTTCCTTCGTCGATCTTCCGATCGTTGAAATGGCGCGTACATTGAAGACTCGATAGAGTTTGTAAGCTCTACTCCTTATCCGGGCACGCAGCAGCATTGTTCATTAGCTCCATTATTAATCCCGTTCGCTGTTACCCGAGGTGACTCGCTTCCCGTCTTTAACAGGAAACGGAAGAGCTTTTGTGCGCGTCGCGTGATCGATCGACTCGATTAAAAGCTGCCCGACTGACTGCCGGCGGCCCAATCAAAGCTCGTTCCGCGTCGCAATCAAGCCCGAGATAAACTCGATCCCGAAGGGGCCGCGTTTCCGCGATTTAGCGCAATTTCCAGTGACGCGCGAGAAACAATGTGAGAAGCGACGGCGCGTGTATACCTACTTACGGGGGTGGATAAGCTGCTGCTGCTGCTGCTGCTGCAGCCCCGGGGACATGTGCATTGTAATCGCGCTGCGAGATACAAGTCTTAGAAGTCAATCGAGTCGAGAATCTCAAATTGGTGTACACTTGGGTGCCCTCGCGTATACCCCGTGCAGGGCAGAAACTATTTTCTTATCGGTGTCCTGAATTTAGAGAGAAGTTGGCGCGGATCGTATCGACAACCGGATACACATTTTCGCCTCCCTCGCTTTCGTGCGCGCGCGCTTCTCTCGCGGCATCTCCGCGAAGAGCAAGTTACCTCAGGTTCTAGTGCATATTTGACACGCAGAAGGAATATATATACCTTGACAAAATTAATCTTGATATTTCCTTTCTTAAACCTAACACGACTTAATTACAGCGATTTGATGCTCGAGTGCGAAACAGCCAACCGCAAGCGCGAAAATGTATCGCGGGAGAAATAAACGATGAGACATAACCGGATTGTATTATATTAACCTGTCAACGGTGAATTAATAATTTCACATTTTTTTCAAAGGTGTGATTAAAGTAAAAAGTATTTTAAAAAACAATAAAACTCAGTCCATCATAATCGGTGAAGGATATTGTCGAACGTTCCCTTGTAAGAAGGAGAGTAGGAGAGGGAGATCGTCTCACAATGCAACAACAAAATAGATCTTGGATTCTGCAACAGATTTAATTTCTTAATCCACGTCTATCTGCGATTCTCCGGCATGTTGATGCCTCGACGTGGCCTTTCCGAGGATATGCTTAATTTAAGCACGGTCCTGCATCGTGTTCTTTTCATCCAATTAGACTGTCGTAGACACGACAACGTTTTCACGCTCTCAGTTGTTCGCTTCGTGTTCGGTCGCGATATCCACCATTAGTAGTAACATGGGTGATTTCCCGAGGATAATGTGGGAAGATAGATACAGAAAGAACGAGAGAAAGAGACATATAAAGGGAGAAGGAGAGGGGAGAGAACGAGAGAGAGAGGCCAAGTGCCAACGTTGGCTAGGAAATGGCTGCCACCTGTAGCTATTGATCGGCAGGGCGGCGAAGCCGAGTGTGTACGTGCGCGCGTATTTTCCTCCCCCCGCGCCACCGCCTTCGCCTTCCGTCTTCTATCGAGAAAGCCCTTGCAAGCTTACGTTTCCCTCGTCCTTCGCCGTCGATTCCTTCGCAACCGGGATATTGCGTATGACGGGACTCATCCTTCGCAACGTCCCACAAAAAGAAATTGGGGCTTTACAAACACGCCGTGCACCACTGGTGCCTGCAACCTCCGCGACACAGCCGCGCGATATACGTTTTATCATCGTGATACGAATGACACTCCGCCGGCGGAATCAGAAAATATGGACGTGACATGGTAAATATAATGAACAAGTTTGTCGTTTCGATATTTGAATCCCGCGGAAATTGCATGAGAATAACATCGCGAGAGCGAGCGCGATAAATTGTGTTCGCCGCGCTGAATTTATTTCCCTAACGTAATTCCAGAGACAAATTTGGAAGAATAATTACTTTTTTTTAATCCTAGATCTGTTCTACAAGTGTTGTACTCGTCGCTTTTTTCGATTCTTATGTTTAGAGCGCGGGACTCTTAAAAATTTATTTCTACTCGGAAAATCGAGCTTATGGTAGTCGAGCTTAAATATAAAATTTCCCCAGAGGCCGAGAGCCTACATTTAAAACCAATTTTTGTAAGCAGGATTTGCAAACTGGAGGATACAATTTTGAAGTTTGGAATTAAATGTCGAGCGAAAAGTAAATTATGTATTCGATATGTATTTTTGCAATTCCCAAAAGAAGGAACTTAAAAATGCGCGTGTCAGATTAGATAAGCAGAAACAACAACGGAATAAAAACGAACCTGGTGATCAGTGCATGACAACGCATTATTTCATTCTTATTTATTATTTTATTTTGCGACGATGACATGTAAATATTGCATCATACTAATTTCCGCGCGCGTGGAAAATCAAATATTAAACGTTAAACTTAAGTGACTATGACGTGCAAATGTCAGAATTGACAGAGGCGTCAATTTGTAGCGCGCGCACGGACTAGAGTTATGTAATTTACCTATAAGAAGCCATTCGACATTTCCTTACTCGTGAGTCGATTATGATTTAGCGGCAAATTTAAATTAAAGATGACTGCTAAGGAGGCGTAGAGTAGAACGGCAGATGATGATATCTTTAGAGGGTACGGCCATCTCGATTGATTCCTGTCTCCTGTGACCCGTGGTAGACCCACATTGCGGGAGATAAAGGATCTTTATAGGGTCGTCACGGAGACGCTACTACAATACTTTGTCGGATACGAATCCAAATTTTATTAACTCTTCGACTTGTTCGCGCTATATAAATATGAGAAAAGGAATAACCGGCTAAAATAGACCGCTAAATGACGTTACTGCTACTCGAGGTACTTCCTGTTCCACTTTTTTTTTGACATTACCTGGATACGAGCGCGCAGCTATAATCTAGCTGAATATGCATATCTGCCCCACCGAACAATTTTCATTTGCATTTACTCCGCTATTACAAATTAGCTCGTATAATTAGCAGATTTCGTATTATTCTTTATGCACGTCATAAAAATTACATTAATGCGATTTTTGCACGGAGAATTTACCCGAACACATTCTCTCTCTCTATCTCTCTCTTGATTTCATTTACGCAGTTTGACGTCCAAATATTGCTACGGTTATAAAATGTCCGTCACATAAAAAATAAGTAGGACAACGATGTTCCTAATTTGTTTTTTTGGAGCTCTGTTTGCATGCTCCTATTCATATTGACACCGTATCCATACAGCGGACAAGCTGAGAAACTTAGAAAATACATTTTCGTTTAGACAGTTTTTTTTTAATTATTTCGAGAGCACAAACAAGAGTGCATATGTTTGATATAATTGCACAGCTGCAACACCCAAGTATTTCAGCCGTAATTTTAATGTGGACAACTATGTTTGTAGCAGTGCAAAAAGCCACATTATAGAAGACGTGAGAGAAAATAAAAATAAAATTAATTTAATAAATTAGCACCGCGCGCGTGGCCATAAAAATGCATTTGTAAAAGTCCCCGAAGGATGTTTGAAGTAAGAGTAGCGCGTATATGTGCGCAATGCAGTAAAGAAGAAGCGAACAAAAGCCACGTTCTTGCACATTGTTCTCTCGCTTCTTTTATTTAGGTGGTTCTAGTTGTTTTATAATTGCGTCTTTTTTGTAATTAACGTGTATGCTGCATTTCACCGCTACGGGTGAAACTGCTCTTTCATCAATTTGTTGCTTCGCGGTTTAGTGACTTCAAGCTATCTCTGAAAAAATTTTTCTGCGAAAGGTTTGTGCAGAATTTTCGAAAAGCAGGTTATTTCGCGCATCAAGAGTACTGATAATTAATTGTTTTATTTGTTGCACTACCTTTCACTTATTTCCCGATAATTAGAAAATAGATAATTGAAAAGTGGGCAAGCTTTTTCCCCAGAACTTATGTTACTGTGATTTTCTTCAAGTAATTGTGACCCACCTGTCGCTCGATAAGTTAAACATACTTCGTGGGACTATGTAAATTAATTAACAAATTCTTTAGCACCACACGAAAAACGCCATCGCGAAACGAGCGAAACGCCAAGTGCTCTTGAGATACCTACTTGATGGCGCGTTAATTATTCATTACATTCATGGTGGAAAATTCGATGTCACGGTTCTTGTAAATAATAATAAATCGTTAGCGAATCACTACCGCGACGAAAATCGATAACATTTTAACCGAATGTCAGACTTGTAACAAAATATCACGACATTCGTTCATTCATTTATTACTTCGCGTACATTTATCACTAAAATGTTTCCATATTATTAATAAACAATGGCATTCTTTAATGGGCAATAGAATTGAACACAATAAATCTGTATATAATATTAATAAGTACAACACATAATAAAACTCTCAATAAGCGACGTCGTCACAATATGCTCCGATAAAGTATAAGTGACAGATTAAATGTGATGAAAATTCGAGATTCCAGGGAGAAATTAAGTCTCTCGAATTCTAAATATTCGTTACAACAGCATTACATCGCTTGATTCCGAAAGAACATTCAAATTTCTCTATCGAAGCGTCGAAGCGGGACACTATATGGCCAATCACTTGCGAATCGACCCTAAAAATCGACAGCGCATTATGCAAATTCCTACCCTAACCCAGTTTGAAACCCAGCGTGTCCCATAAGGAACATCCATTCCGAAAAAGACGCGGTATCCCGTATTCCTTCCGAAAGCGAACAAAATCCCTCGGAAACCCCATAAGTCACTCGTGGCGTAGTTTCATAACAAAGGGGCACAAAAGAGGATAAGGGAAATTCTCTGCGTAAATGATAGAGATTTTTTATTCGAATAAATAATCGATCTTGACCAATCCGGCACGTCTCACGGATATCTATTTCGATATTGGAGAATCACGAGGGCCAGGAAGACGGTTCCATGTTATTACTCGCATATTTGAACCTTCATCGAGAAGGCAAAATTAGAGAAACGAAATTAATGCTTCCAACATTTCTAGCATGTTTTTTTGTTAGCAGGACGAATTTGAAAAAACTTATTTAATTGTACGGCATATTACGTAAAAGTTCTCTTTTATGAGATACTGGATGAAAGAGCGGAATTAAAGTTCTTTAAAACGGATTTCTTTCGTTGTGTGTGTTTCATGTCGAGTGCATGTCCAGTGGCTTGAACATTTTCAAGTCGGAGTTACTTGAGTAATGAATAGAGCTCCACCTCGAAATTCCTGCGATATTTCGAGTACGCGCGAGCAGTTCGTCTGCCAATGATGAAAAAAAAAACCGAGACAGGTGGTATTTCATATACGGAGAGGACGTCGCGTTACGACGGAACGGGGTGGCGCCGTGATCGGATGGACCGCGAGAGTCTATATTTCACATACCTAGTCCTCGGGGGACGCACACATGTGGAATTGCAACCACGGGACGGCGATAAAAAAGTGCGTATATTTTTTTTCACCGGCGGTGTCGCGGCACGCCCTGAAAGAGAAACGGGAGTTCAATTTGCTGGAGTTTCGGGGACAAACACGTGGCAACAATATCTCGTTACATTGCGCTTGGAACCTCGTTACAACGACGCAGCTTCCTTTCCGCAGCGATTTATCGAAAGCCCGTGGTTGCAATTTCAGTCTGGCACTCCTGCGTTCGACAGGGTCGTTGCTAAACCCGTGCTCAAGATTGTGGGATTTTATTCGATATTTTTAGGAACTGTAAACATCAGTCTTGCGTTTATTCTATTATACATTGCGACTTCGTTTTATACTTTAATAACGGCGCGTATGTCTAAAAATGCAAAGTTTTGAAGAAGAAAAAAAGCAGAATTTATGTATCGCTTAAATTACTGTTATTTCAAATCTTCGTAAAACATTTTAGAATTTATTGTTACAATGTACAATTCTGAGTTACATGTATAATTTTTTTTTCGCATTTTCGAAGGCAACGCGAACATTTGGCAGAAACTCGAAGATTTACGCTGCAAAGTATTGAAACTATTGTTAAACAGACCGCGAAATTTCCTTGCTTCTCGCGATACGGTACTTTCCAGTGAACAGACGTTGTCTTCTTTCAAAAGGAAAGTCCAGGTTTTGGTGTTACGAACAATGTGCTGCACCGAGGATCATATTTTATCGCAAGAAATTTCAAACGCCAACGCTCATAAATCACGGAGGCGTTAAAAAAAAATCAGTTGTCCGGCTTTACAAGTTACGGGAATTTCGAAAGTATTGGCATTGCAATTCCCGGCTTGCGTCGCATCCATCACATGTCACCTACCAATACTTTGCCCTCGGAAGTCGCGTATCCGAGTACCCACGAGTCGGCGGCCGATATCTCCTAGACATTAAAGCGGAAGTTACATCGGTGGAAAATTCAAGAACTCGCGACTTTCATCGTTTATTGATCGCGGGAACGGGGCAATTTTCGTCAATTTGCAACACGACCGTGTTGCTATGTCCATTCTTACCGCGTAACGCGAGCGCGAGAATATTACAAGATCGCGTGTAAAAGGGGCAGTTAATATCGAGGTGTCAAGCATGATTTATTTTTCTCTTTAATAAATAATGGAGCGCACCGTGTATTTGAATTGTCCGCGAGTTCCGTGAAACGTCTGGAAGATAAATAAGCTTATACAAACGATCTGGATAATAGAAGATGGAAAGATTAAAGAACGGATAACAATTCTCCCCCCCCCCCCCACCCTCTCCTTTCTCTCATGACACTTATTTACGATAAAAGCTTGCGCGAGGTATAAATCATTGTTCCTATTACGTTTCCGACCATTTTCGTTCTTCCATTACAGTCATATCGGTGGAAAACCGTACTTTTAAATCGTCGCGCTATCGCGGCGCACCAAGCTCGCGCACGTATGATACATACGAATGCATAACCCAGTGAACTCTATACATACTGGAATGAGTGATCTATAGTTCTGGCTGTAGCCGAGAGAGAGGCGCGTTGGGTGAATCCTTGTCTCCTTCTAGTACTACCTGATTGGATAATCGCATATAAATGACGCCCTTCTTCTCGTCATTTATATGCGACTATCCAATCAGGTAGTACTAGAAGGAGACAAGGATTCACCCAAACGCACCTCTCTCTCGGCAACAGCCAGAACAATAGATCACTCATTCCAGTATGTATAGAGTTCACTGGCATAACCAGAGTGTCCAGTGGTCAGGGCAATCTGGAAAACCGGGAATTGTCAGGGAATTTTAGAAATCTGGAAATGTCAGGGAAAAGTCCGGAAATTTTTCTGAGTTTTTTTACATCATTTCACATTTCTTCTGAATAATTTAAAGTTTTTAGAAAATAAACTTTTCTTTGGCTCTCAGTGCACTAATTTGCTGTTTTGCTAAACATCAATTTATTCACGAGCGTGGACGGTAATTTATATTTTCATTCCTGTGTTATTTTATTTCAATGTGTTCAACTGACAAAAACTATATAAAAAAAAGGATGAATTACTAAACAGTTCTATCTAAGTAAGTTACTATTGCACAATGTATTATACATAGGTGGTATAATTGCTATAATTTAAATTTTTACCTTTTTAAATTCCGAACTTTTCCGAAATTTTCAGAGATATCCTTCAAAGCGTGTACAGTCGCAGTACTGAAGTGGCGAGACGACAAGTAATGCCATCCTCATCTGTTAAGACTCAACACTTTTCAACCCACCCTTGTATATTACTCCGTATGTCTGTTAAAAGACGGAAACGGTAATCGTGATGCCGACAAGAATCGCATTAATCATCAGGCCGGTAATTCCCGCGAGTTTTCCGCGGGGAAAAAAGGTCGGCCGTCACCTCGCCTTTCGCGGAATAAGACGGGATAATTCTCTTAAATTATCATCGACAGCGGCACGCCACAACGCGTTTTATGATCCGCGGATGAAATATGCCGGGCGCGGAAAGCCGCCCATGTCCTCGGCGGATATAGGCAGGAATCGAAGAGCACCTCGATGGAGTCGTAAAGGGAAAGTCCGCATAAAGGTGCGCGTGGATACGCACGGCGGGGTGTAGACCGTGGGTGTCCCGATAATGTTATCGTGACGTCCGTCGCGTGTACTTTACGACGTGTTTCGCGTGGCTCGATCGCGTCCGCGCGATAACTCCGCGTAAGCCCATTGAAAACTTTACGACGGACATTTCTCGCAATCTCGCGTGACTACGACTCTCGGTTACATCGTGCGAGTATCACGATACGATCGGCTACGCCCTCGAATTTGCAAATTCCTCGGTTGCTTAACGCTGACGAAAGGTGCATCGAGTCATAACGCGTGAGATTGGCGACGAAGTCGTACACTTGCGCGAGACTCCTTTTTGCAAAACACAAATTTCAAGTACTTGACATAAGCGGACACGACTTTGATTGGCCGTCCCCTGAAATTGTTCGTAATGAAAGGCACGCAAAGAAAAGGGAGATAGCTGAAATGTTTCTCATTAAGAAAACCAAGAACACCATCAACTTAAAAAATGACACTGACAATCTTAATTCGATATCTCTTTGGTACGGACTTTGGTACGGACACGGTTTTTAAACTTGAGCAAGGCATATAGATAACACTTAACAGCACATGGTCCAAATTTGAAGCAAATACATAGAAAATCGATTTACCGATGAACGTTCTTAAGTTTGTTCAATATGTTAGTTTAATTTCGCGACGTGGGCTCGATATTCGCATCGGATGCTAGTTTGTAGACACGGTCTTCGAATGTCAAGATCAATATCAGTAATATAACGAGTTTAGTTCCATCTACGAATTACTTTATTATACGTTTGATAAATATGCATATCGCGACCGTATCAGTTTTCGATATTAAATTGGTCAAACAGCAGTGTATTAAGGAGAGAGACCGCGGTGAATTATTCAGAGTCGGACGGTTTGTTTTTGACATTAAATATGCAGCTGGAATAACAGCTCGGTATCGTATAATGCACAATGCGCGAAGAACCGATACTTGGCGGGTAACTTGCGGAGGTACCTCGAGCATCAAAGTCAGCCTAGTCACGGGCAACTTAGCGGGCAACTTGGCTAATAACTTATGCGTGCGGTGCGAAAACAAAGCAACACGTGTCGTGCCGGCCGAGCTTGTAAGGTTCAAGCGAGCCGTTCGCCAGAGATACATTTTAAAGCGAGAGCCCTGTTATTGTTGCGTCAAACTGTTAAAATAAATAGGGGAAAGTCCCCTATTATGAGATAGGCTCCTAATGTGAGACAGCGGGGGTTTCTGCTAAATTAATATGCATCATCTGTTGGTTCCACCAGGAATTTATTGCCCTTGGAGCGAAATTTGTTTAGTGGAAAATTCATTGTTAGATCGTGTAATCGTTGCGAAAAAAGATTTGTGATTGAATTTGGATGTTGGAAACCTACTATCTCATATTAGAAGCCTGTCTCATAATAGGGGACTTAACTCTATATCGATACATGGACGAACGTAATATTAACAAAATGTTACAATAATTCGTGGACCTCCACTTTATTTGGATTTCCTTCCGTATTATTCAGTATGACATAACAAAACGTGAGTTGATGTGGCATGAAGGATAGTTCTTGCTTTGTCACAATGTTGTTTTATGCAGCTCGATATTAGGGCCGCATTCAAGGTCCGCTGAAAATACGTACATAGGTGACGCGAAACGAAGGCGCGTTTTCTTGAACGAAAGAAAATTCCCTTCGAACAACTCGGCGCGAATCGAACCCGAGGCTGTTAGCTCTGAAGTAAAGAGGATTGAATTTCTCTCCCGCCTCGAAAGGGTGGTTTCGAGGTCGAGGGCTGTCGACCGACCCCAGCCGATCAATATAGCTACAGGTGTCCGAAAGTACCAGCACTAGCCGGTTTTTATTCGTGAAAAAGATGTCGGTGATGTGCAAGCGTTCGCATCTTGCTTCAAACATTTTGCTGACCTCACTCATAAAAATAATTCACTTATATAATTAATAAGTCGAAGTAATAATAATTGTATGCATATATGAACAGCTAGAATTTTAATAGTAGATTATTTAATCGATCTTGAACCAATCGTAGTTGGTTTTTAACTAAAATATCAAAGAAATTAATATTATTAAATTAATGTTTACAAGAATTCATAAACTGACTGGTGTTTGCGATTTAATTATTCAGAACTTATTTAGTTAAAATAAAGAGTTAATGTTGATTGAAATATAACAGTTATTTCTCGAGAATTTTAAAGATGTCAAAAAATTTTTGAAACCACAATTAGTACACAATTATCAGTATAAGTTATTTGAGTCATGTCGTTCTAAGCAGACAATAATGAAAGTAGGAGCAAATGAATTTCAGGACTGCTTTATAGATTGCTCTAGCTACAGGTGTTCGAAATTACGAGCACGCGAACTCATTCTACATTACGTGCGTTTTACTTACTCATTTTGTGAGGCTTGTATGAAAAGGGTAAATCCCGGGTTGACAGCAAAAAAAAACGCTAATAGAAGTTTATTGCGTTTCGATATTGATATTCGTGCCTGTAAAGGTCGCAATTTTTAACTCATCCCGATGTGTCATGTTAAATGTTAGATAATTTACTTCTGTAAAGCTTGCATTCATCCTTCTTTTTTTTTATCAAGTAGAACATTTCGCCTCCGTGAAAACGAAGATTAATTTGATTAATTAGCTAATTACGGACTCTTGCAATTATACTAAAAATGACGCGGAAAGATAAACATCGGCGCGTTGTTGCGGATAACAATTTTAAGGCGCTTTCCGAGTAAACATTTATCGTTTCTCTCTTCCACGTTTTTATCAGTCCTCATTATTCTCGACTCGAATATGATTTAATGTAATTTGACGTAATGGCTTCTACCTTCGGTTTCTCTTTGAACAAACAGAAAATTGTATGCCTAAGAGGACCATTAGAGAAAACCGACTGGGAGAGGTTGCAGTCGCTCATATTTTTATCCTTCAGTGATCCGGAAAGAGGTGGGAGGTTCTTTCATCCTCTTGCTTTTTATGTAGAAAGTGGTTTGAAAAAAGGCGTATCGACTTACAAAACAACTTACGCGCACTGGGCGCGACTTCTTCCCATCTTGATATATTATATTTTTCTCGGAACGATGCAATAAACATGTGACGAGGCTCCTCTTCCGTCGAACATGCTCGATCTTATGCGCGTGACATTTGCGTATACCTGGATACTAACTTGCAAATTACAAAATTGATAATATCTTTAATTCGCATAAGAGTTGCGCTGTTCCAAGTTTTTCAGCTTTTTCCGCGTTGATACAGCTTTCTTATTATCTCTCCTAACTTTTGTAAAGCTAATGATATATTGTGACGTCTGCATTTACACCTTTAATTCGAATAAACTGCCGCTTAAAGAATTTACGGGATAAATTCACGTGAAAATGCGTTATCTGCCCGCAAGTATTTTAGAAGAGAATCTCTCTTGGCAGTAGTTCGTTGAAAAGTTTTCTTTGCCCGTCCTCCGCTCTACGTGTGATTTAAGGGTGCTAATAGTCACATAAATATCATTTTCTAAGTTGACGCGAGTGGAAAGAAGAAAAGGAATAGATAACGTTCTCTAAACGAACCGCTGCGCTAGCGAGATTTAGGTCGCCCATTCTCTCTTTACTCGGCAATCAATGGCGACACAAATGTGCCCAATTTACAACTGAACGTGTAATCGCACGTTGCATTGTAATTGATCGACGGCCGCACGTCGATAACGGCACATCGATACATTTTCGGAGATGAGGCTCGTCGTCTGTGCGTATCGATCGGCGCTCCGAGGGGAATAAGTAATCATTATGCGCCTTGAAACGCGAAACTGGGGCACTCGCCGGCCTTGTTGCATCCTGCGAAACAATGCTGTTGACAATAATGCACCGTCTACGTTAAAGCAAATCCAGTATACCGGACACGCCGCGCTAAAATTGTTCTAATAATCGTAAGATTGCTATTATTGACAGAAACTTCAAATGCTACACGTATAAAATAGGGATATTAATGCTTGCAATTTGAATAGGAGTATTACACTTTAATGATACAATAAATAATAGCATGGTACTTCGACGAAAAATGATTAGTTTTTCTTGGTTTTAAATTTATTTTACATTATTTATTGACATCGACCAAAATTGGTATAATCGTGTGATTAGTATTGCGTAGGTGTATTGTCCAATTTTACATAAAAAAAAACGTAAAGCCCGCAGAAACAATTCAAGCTCTCTTAAATGATGGAATTGATTAGATTTTCGCTTCTGTAAAAAGTTCGGTTAATCTCTGATAAATTTGAATAGGATTTATATTCTATTATAGGATTATATATAGATTACTTGTTGCAATGATTTATAATATTCCGAATTGTTGTGAAGGCTCCCGAAAAGAAAATTATAAAGGAAGGAGAGAATGCCAATGTGAGCCACAAAATGAACAGACCACGGTTCTCACAGTATAGTTCTTCAATTTCTATTCAATATAAACGTTTCGACCCTTTTTCGGGTCTTCTTCAGTAACTCGTAATCGAAAATATAAAGTTCGGCGCAACATCGAAATCAATCTTCTAATTTTGACAATCGGTAAATCTCTAAATGATGCCTGACATAAAGAGGACCGATTGACTCGACCAGAGATGAGTCCGTGACGACGCTGTTTAACTGACTGTGGTGATTTATAAGTTTATCAGCTTGCTGAGAAATATTTCGAGACGTGTTACACAGTTAAATCACGATAACTCGAAAATTATAGAAACAGATATTGATTTCAACTTGTTAGTTTCAATTAAGAAATTAAAAAATAAAATCAGTTGAAAATATCTCTCTCTCTTCGTGCCGAAATAATGTATATCGTAGATAAATCAATTAATATAAAATATATTTAAAGGTTACGTTATCAGTTAACTGAAATAACGTGGGCTGTTGGATGTTGACTCAAGATTGGCCGAAGTCAGCGGTTTACATGTATAATTGTCGAGTCAACGATGTCTCTTGTTTATGTTCCTTTGTAATTATTATATTAAATTTTAACAATCGCGCAAAGATTAGTCGTCCTCGTGCGACAAAAAACAGCACTGTGACTGTTATGCATTATGCGAAGTGATCGTGCGAGTTGTAAATCCTGTCCAAGTCCGAGATCTATCTGTTACACTGTAATTATATTACACTAATAAATAATGCATGCTATAATGATAATAAGCCTAATTCAATGTGTGAAATACACCGTGCAGATACAATCTGTGGAACATACGATAATTTGCATTCGACACGTACTGGCGGAATTAAAGTTATGCATAACAAAAACTTCGATAAAAACGACACAACTATTGGTAAAAATTTCAATAAAACATTCGTTCTGTCGCACGCTCTGATTTGATGCAGTTATCAATATCATCACACTCTTATTTCCCACAAGTTATCGAGACTATTGTTTAATCTCTCTCCTTCCCCCCCCCCCCCCGTTTAATGTTCACGAGAAGCGCCAACCACAGCCACTTGTTTCTTCTCGTTTCATTTGCTATTCGTTTTAATGCCGCGCGCAATAAACGCTTCGGTGTCGCGGTAATTGCATTTTTATTCGATTTAATCCTGGCTTCTGACGCGTAATTGACGTTCTTAGAACCGACTCGTGGCGGACAACGGAGCGAGATTGGACGCGTGGAGGAAGTGAGAGAAGAAACGCGTGATCGCGTATGTCCCGGATCGGGAAACCAGGTCAACCGGTGACCTTCTTGCGGTAAATAACCAGGACGATGCACACCCAGTACAGAAATTACCTGCGGTAATTTTCAGGGGTGGCCTAACGAACGACAAGTGCGAACTCGCAAACCATAATTTCCTCGAGTTTAATAAAAGAACCCGGAGCAAAATTGAATACGAGAGAATGTACGGCATAAAGAAATCATTTAAACTAGTCGAGTACTATAAGTTAGAAGGAATATAATTTCTCTTTGGAATATTAAACCATAACTTGCCAACACAAACGATGAAATAAAGGAAAAGTTACTGCATTTATGAGAGATAATGTATTTGAATTAAAAAAAAAGCAGAGAGGATTAATTTCATTTTTGTTTACGGTGTTAATTCTATTATTTTTGGTTTCCATAGTACTGTGCGTTTAAATAGTTAAACGAGACATTGAGAAACGGGCAAAATTATTGGACAAATGCTAGAATTTGAGCTGTTTAAATCATTTTACACGGATAGTCGTATTAAATTATATTAATAATAATTGTTCGCCGTATATTAAACTGTGACGTCACGTTTTTATTGATTCGCAGAGGACCGTTTATTTCCAGCGCGACGCGAGTCGATTGGAGACACGATCCCATCGGATACCAAATGCCAGAGACCGCGACTTGCGACGCCGCATGGTAATTTACATAGAATTAATTCGGGAATATCATGGATCAGCGCGATGGTAATAGGCGCCACCGACGCCGGAGCTCGCCGGAGCGTTCCCGACTTTTCCCACGCTCCCGTAAATTCACCACGTATAGCAAGCTGGAGAGATCTACGAGTTTAAGATATTCGGCGGGACAAAGATTTGCTCGACAATACGTTTTATGAGGACGAATAATAAATTGCGGCTGTTCCCTCGCGATCCGCGATCTCTACACTGTGCACTGTTCACAGCGTTCGTTTCAGAATTAACATGCAATTGCGCAATCCGAAAAAGTCGAGTTCGCACGACGTGAACTCGGCGACGAGAATGCAGCGGATATAGACAGACATTTTTCGTTTTAATCGTCTCAAACGTGGTCGTGGGAATATTAGTTATCTTACGTAAAATTTTACTGCAAGTTACACAAAAGTGGCAAACAATTGAGGTGAATTAATTAGGTATATTTTTTAGAGAGGATGTTGAAGAGAATTATATGCGTGCGCTTCGTTACACTGATATAACATACGAGCAAGCCTACATTTTTTTTGTTTTTGAATTCGATTTCAGCACATAAAGTTGAGTATCGTAACGGAGAATTTATGCTAATCCGGAATTTCAACGGTACTTCATTCAATGAGCGCCCGTAAAGTAGTATTTATTACGTCATTCAGTTTTGCGCTTCTAGATATAATCCGATTAAAACGTAATCAATTTCGCGCACCAAGAACAAAGTATTCGCGGCGATCGAGAAAAAAAAAGGACACGACGGACTCGATACGAGAATTGGCTCCGACGGCAAAAAGCGAATTCAATAAAATCGGAGAACAAAGGCTAAGTCCGTTCGACATGTAAATTTAGTAACGAAGCATAAACGCCTAATAGCTGTTAAAGGGACGTGCTGCGTACGTTACTAGCCACGATCTAAATCCGAGATTTACCTATTCATGACACTCATTCGCTCCTCGGTTACGAGAAACGTTAACTTGAGCTACGAGAGCGACCTCATTAAACTGCAAGCGCACGCGATTACGATTTGTCTCGCATCTATCAGATTCCTTTGAGCAACTTATCTTAAAAAAGTTAAATTACTCCGCGACACGGCAACCGGTACAATCTCGAGAGAGGATTGCGAACGCCGTGGATCATTAATTATGTACTTTATCCGCATCGGTTTTTCGTCAAGATGTGAATTACATTCTCCGCAACAAGCAAAGAAATAGGAAACGTACTTCGCATTAGATTTTATGAATTTTTTCCACATGCGCTGCCCATATTTATGCATCTCCACGAGAAAGAAGTTACGGAATTTTTAATTCGCACCAGCGATTCACACAACGTTCGGACTCGCAGGTCTCTTAATTGAAAGAAAAAGTGTGTCTCGGAAAGAATAAAAATTTATCGACTTGTCAAAAGACCAAAACGTTACCGAAAGACCCTTAATTGTGCTTTTTTATTTCTGCCATTTATTTCTCTAGAAAATTGCTCGGCTTCGGAATTAAGTTGCCACTATCTCCACTGCATTTTCCACGGTGTAATCGTATCAAATAATAGTCGTATCGTATCATCAATCATACGTGCGTAATACTTGGTCGGATGGTACTACAGTTTCTCTCGCGGAACATTTATTATTTATTAATCTTCATTAGTAGCGAATATAAAGCGCCGCGCAATACAAAGCAATTACACTGTATGAAACGCGAGCGTGTAATAAACAACGAAATCGATGCGAGGGCACTTGCCATTTGCCGAATAACGCTGCGAACGAATATTCGCTACTGTAAAAGAGGATCATCTACTGTTTTTTTTTTGATTCGCCAACGGTACGCGCGATATCTCGCTTTTCAAGTAGTGTTTCGAGGATTAAAGCGCGTATAAACCAATTATGAAATCATGATTGCGCCAATTGTTACTGATAGAATGCGACGAAAGCTCGAACAGTACAGAAATCTATCGTTCGGTCCCTCGAACTTCGGCAGGGACGAGGGGGTCGTCTGGCTACTGTTAAAACGTTCTTGTAACATTCTCGTTTTTCTTTCCAGAAGCTACGATCGCGTTTTAAAGTAATGAAAAATTATAAACGTAACGTGTAGATTGTAAAATTGGAGAACGCGAGAGATTCCAGCGGGGGGGGATCGAGTGAGCAACAATAAACGCAAGTTAACTACCACGGTACAATTTTCGCGTAGTAAAGGGAAATAGTTACGGGGCAGTTTCGCAAACGAGACTACGTATAATACTTTCGAATTAACTCTTTGACTGCGCAGTTTGCATTATAGTGACGTTATACGCGTGGTACCGTATCCGTTTTATGCACGAATAAAACCGCACAATCCGAGCGTAAGCCGGAACGTGGCAGCTCGATGACATACGATAAAAAGGGAATTTCGAGACGTGCAGTTGACATACTTTCTTTGTAGAATAATCACTGGAGCGTCCCGAGGATAGGCATGCAAATCGATATACGTATTTCCATTTTCATCCGACATACATAAACTTTTGAGATGCGCAACACAAATCTGCGTCTCATTTGACAGCGGGGATCGAAATATCGTGGAATATTTACTCAACTAGTTCGCAAGCTGTTTTTCGAATACGATCGCTTAATAGAAATTAACTATAAATCAGGATCAATCCAAAGTTAAATAAATTTCAGTTCGTAAGCTTTTAAAGTGTTTCAAACTTGAAAAGCTTTAGAAGACTTAACGAATAACGTTAAAGCTCAATTTGCTTTAAAATTAAAATTAATTTGAAATCAAGACGACGTTCGCGATGCGTTTACCAAGTTTTTTTTCAACGTCTCGCGATCCAAACTCGAATATATATTTTTTTTACCCGTAGAGCGCGTCCTTATTTGAAAAGCGTATTACGATCTCGCATAATAATTAAACCTACGCAGAGAGAAAAGATAACACGGCCGCCATCGTTATCGTCCACCCACAGAGGAAATCATATATAGTGCAAACTTTATTACCACAACCTTATTACACGTAAAATTCCTTGTTATCCCTCGCAACGTTAATTAACTCCTACGTGCAATCAAACCTGATACTCCGCTCAAAAGCATAGCGGTAACCACATGCGCGGCATATCATCAACCTACGAAGACCCCGAGAAGCGAAGACCGAAGATGCTTGAATTTTTCATGTGTTCGTTTACCGCGAGAGAGATAGAGCGGAAGAGCAAAAGGGTACGAGGAACGGTTGTGCGTGGTTTATTAAGGATAAGGCGAGCTGCACGAAACACGCGCCCGATCCTCGCAATATCCATCGCGGTGCTTTCAGAAGAATTGGGTGAGACAATTGCCTGTTACGGCAAGATTAGCAGCCTACCGAAGATGAAATAAAATCAAATGCTCAAAGTACCAGTTCGTTCGGGTACAGAAGCTGGTATAGAACGAACTGGATAAAACAGGCTTTAAGCCTAATACATGAGGAAGAAGAAGAATTGCCTCTTTGGAGCGATCGCGAGTCTACGGGGCAAAAAAAAGAAGAGGTGCGCGTTAGACGTTATTCTCCTTTGTGTGCCAGCACGCGGATGTTCGCCGACAAAGGACGAATTGAATAGCGAACGAGGAGGCGAAAGCGACCGTCACGCGTGTCGGCGCTTTTGACGTTGACGCAAGTCAAATTAATTCGCGCCCTCGCAAGCTCTGAGCGCGAGTCTCCCGAAGACTCTTTTTCCAAACCCGATTACGCGTTTCTCTGCCCCTCGTACTGTTGCATGTTGCCAGCTGATCGAGTCTAATTCCTTAGCTACGCTCTCGGAGAGGAAATTCACTCGGGTTTCGTCAAATTTATTGAATTTCCGCGATACTGTGGTTGTTTATAGCTGAGAACACGTATTTGGAATACATCTTATTGTAATTTGATTTGTAGCGTACATAAAACGTGCCCGCTCGAAATTGGCGGATGCTCTAGGCAGTTATGCTCGTTGCGATCGGAATCCGTGTGCGGAATAAATTTCCTCTCTTTATTGATCTTATTACATTCATCGCTTTTAAGGAATAAATGCGAAACGCGCAGATTGCTAACGATATTTTTTTTAACAAGATATAAGATTCGTGCGACATTCTCTCTCGGCGATTTACTTAATTCTTTTATTTATCCGTTCGTTTTTACGCAAGTTATTCACCGAGAATTCTTTAGAGAGCTTTCACAAGTTATCCAAGTCTGAAAAATATTCATAATTTACAATAAATATTCATTCTATTGCTTTTGATACATTTTGAAGTACGCGCCGCGCTTGAAAAATCTTTTCAAATATGTTAAACTATACGTTTACAATATACTACGCTATCATATAAAATCTGTGAATAAACTATCTCGCGGGAGATAATTAAGATTACGCGATAACTTTATTAACTTGTTCCAACTCTTTAACATTCAGAGATGAGATATCGCCACATGACGCGATAGAGAGGGGGAGCGAGAAAACTCGCAAACTCTCGAAATAGATAGATTAAGCCGCAGATTTAAGTTTAGACTAAGTTCTTGGAATAAGTTGCAAATGTAAAGTAACTGCAACCCTAAGGGGAAAACAATAAAGATGGTTAATTAATGAATTAAGTAATTAATTATCTATTGCCACATGTACTTCCACACCCATAGAAAAATGCCCGAATCCAATGCTATTACACTTCAATGTATCATAAAACATGATCGATACAGCGCCAATCATATTTATTATCGAGAAAGGAATATTTTAATCTTAAATGAAAAATTGTAAAATCTAGACTCGTCTTTTGTCGAATATTGTGCGCTGTAAGATGAAGGGAAAATTTATTCTAAACGCAAGAATATATAAACTTACATTTGTATAAGTCACTCTTGTCTCGACATAGTAAGTCGATCTTTTTTAATTCGATGGAGAATGAGAATTATTGATTTTATTTTGATATTGTCTTATTTTTATACCAAATAAGGTTGTGAGGAATATAAAAGCGTCAAGAATATTTTTTGTCTCGGTAACACAAGTCCTTTTCGAGGGTGCAGATATGTTACCTAAACGAGTTACACGGCAAGTTAAACGAAATCGCAGTCAAAGTCACGTCGAATCGTTGCGTTCGTTCCCGAAAGGGAATGCATCTGCATGAAAACCGCTTGCATTTTGGACGATGACACCAACCCTGACCTTCTTTCCTTTGAAAAGACTAAAAAACGAGCTGAGATTCATAGCGTTGTTTGACCGACCTCGTTTCACATAAATCGCACTATTCTTCCTACTTCTCCAAACATACGCTTGAGCATTATCATTGTTGCGGCTCAACTTTCAAGGCAACTCGATCGTTGCGCCGTACGATTCGTCAAGTTTCCTTGCGTGTCGACGTTTTCTGACAATGAGAGATATTTTATGGAAAGAAATGTAAGTAGCGAGCGAATGGCTGTGACATACACCTTCAAATTATAAATCATAATAATGCGTTTTTATGTACGTAGAGATACTATTTTACACCAATTAATTTTCTTTATTTAACTGCTTTTCATTTTATTACACGATTATTAAAACTTTGTCTCATTAATATTATTGTCTTCTTTATTTCTTTCGGTAAATTCTTATGCTCGATTGTTTGGATATAACATTTAAAAATAATAAAGTATCTAGTTTGTCGAAACGCTGTATATTATTTAAGATTAATAAAATAATGCCAGTTGCTTCGAGGGAAAATTGAAGTTTTGGTTATTTTATTACTGGCGAGCGCGAGAAAAAGTATTAAGTTTATCTAGTTTGTATAAATATCTATTTTAGTTGGCGCAATTTAATGATATCATTACTTATGTGGAGAAGATAAAAATGTTTTTTTGAAATAAAATATATCTAAATAATTAAATTATATAATTCTTGATTGGATGGCACTTATACTTGATATTCTTTTTTCTTTTTTTTTTTGAAAGTTTTATTATACGAATGTTGTGGTTGCAAGTTTTAATAGAGGAAAGTCCTCCATTAGGAGATAGCAGTTTTCAATACCCAAATTCAATCACAAATCTCTTTTCGCAACGATTACACAATCTAAGAGTGAATTTTTCACCAAACAGATTTCGCTCCGAGCGCAATAAATTCATGGTGAAATCACCAGACGATTCCTATTAATTTAAACGGAAACCCCGCTATCTCATATTAGGAGCCTGTCTCGTAATAGGTAACTTTCACCTATGTATAATATTGGAAAGAAAATTGATATTTTATTGCCGAGATGGACTTTGCTACTTGTCTCATTCTTATATCGAAAGTTCGAATTTCCCTCTCATTCACCTTTAAGAATACGCTATTTCCGCTAGTCGGATACCCACGCGAGCGAGGTAACATTTTTATGCGTGAGCACAATCTTGCAACCCCCGTTCAATTTTCGAAGTTACGGAAAAGAACTCCAAGTTCCGCGGGAGTTCGATATTCCCGAGCCCGCGGCGATTCGCGAGTTCTTTTATTTTTGTTGGAAAAAAAAATCCCGCCCGGCCGTAAATAAGAAGAAAGCTCCCTCGAATAAGTCCTGCGTCGACACTTCGTTTCCGGGCGGTAACAGCGCCCGACGGAAATCTGAAAAGTGATGGGGGATATTTCGACGATCTTTTATATTCCCGCGCTGACGTAAAAGCACCGTGCTCGGACTGGCTTGCCTTTCGGGTCGATGGGGAGAATTCCATAAGGCCCGTAAAGTTTTGCGCGCGCGTGCAATCCCGCGAGAGATGCGAGGGCGCCGGAACTCGCGCGGGAGCCTTGAAGCGCGAACCGGAAGCCAATTTGCGAAATGAGAAAAGGCGCCGCGGAAACATTACCTTTGTGCGGATACGCGCGCCCCGGCTTCGTTGGCGTCTCGCCAACGGCTGCCGCTCTGCGTTACGTTGAATTTATTGGTTCTCGATGGCTGTGTGCGGCGGCCACGTTAACGTCGCTTATTGAAGCCGCTATTGGCTTACCAATAACGAAACCGCCGCTTCAAAAATTCGGTCACGATGGCCGGCGCGCGGCTTTCATTCTGACGTAGCTCAGTTGAGCAGCTGCTCCCGTTTCGATCAATTTTCCTCGAAGTTAAAAGTGTACGGGATGTAATTCCAATTGACAATACTAGACATTACTGTCCGCCGGAAAGTATCGCGTCAGTGATTTCCTCGGGGATGTATCGTCTAATCTATTATATGTATATACATATATACCGTTCGTTAAAGGTTTTACGGCTGTGTATGGATGAGCGAGCGTAAAATTTGAAATTTTAATACTATTTTGAGACTTTTAAGGATAATTTAGACCTACTTAGGTGATTTATACACCTACATAGACCAGCGACACAGCCTACTTTGATGACATTATATTTTTTTACTCCTCCCTCGAAGCTTTGATTCTAAAAATTTACTTGAAAGGACCTGCTTTAATGCTAAATTGGCAAAAGCAGAAATTTCCGACACTATCAGTTTTTAAAGTAGGAGTAAATGTTGTACTTGCAGTATGCAGAGTTTTAGATCAGGCGACTTAAAGCTAAGTCCTGATTGGCTCACGTAAGCAATCCAGTAGGAAAAAATAGTATCGTGTAGCCGTTGGCTCTAGGTCCTACTATATAATAAAATTAAAGGTTCAACATAGAGTCAAAATTTCGACTCTGGTACGGTCGCGAATTAAACGCGCGAGAAAAAGGCACCGGGCCTCACCGCGAACGCATACGTTTGACCCCAGCCGTTGTTCAACAATCGCGAAATGCGGTTTCGCTGATTTTTTTTTATAATTCGCCGACACGATCATTTTCACACGGCGCGTGGTAACTGACGTTTTAATTAAACTCGCGGAAACATCATTTTTCGACGGAAATTCAACGCGTTAATAAAACCTCGCGCGCGCTTGCGGTTGTAATATTAGTTATTCATTTTACCAAAATTGTTCGTATAAAATTATTTGCATTGAAATAAAATAAAGAGGAAACACTTTCCTCGAACGAGACGTCTCCGCGAATAAGCGAGTTAGATGCCTGAAGGATGCAAGTCGTTATCTGTCGCAGCAGCGTATCCGTAGGAATCTCTCCGAGTCTATCGTATCGGAATTGATATCGCGTTATCGACGTGTATTTCCTCGTCTGCTCAAATTTGCTTCGTTTGCCGATAGATACTCGGAGGAGAACAGCCGGTCGAGAAAGTAAAGAGCGCGAAATCGAAATTATTTCAGGCTCGAGTAAAAACGGACGGGGAGCCGAGTCGAAATTTTGGTACTATTTTGACACTTTTAAAGATAATTTACACTTAATTAGCTGATCCATGCACCTACATAGACCAGCAATAACCATCTTTGATGACATGATATTTTTTTCACTCCTCCCGCGAATCTTTAATTCTAAAAATTTACTTTACCTCCCACTTAAAAGGACCTACTTTACTGCTAAATTGGCAAAGGTATAAATTTCCGACACTATCAGTTTTAAAATAGGAGTAAATTTTGTACTTGCAGTTCGACCTCATTTACTCTCTTAGGTCCTACTGTATAATAGAATTAAAGGTTCAACGTTGGGCCAAAATTTCGACTCGGGGAGACAATGGATTAAGATGATATCGGTGTCTCGCTATAATATCTCGCGTCACGTATTGGATAATACTCTTCGTACTCAGACCGTAAGTTTACGCATAAGATCACGTAAAGAAGTTCCGCTTCTTACATCGTCGCAATAAGGACAATAAGCGTCCATAATAGGATATCGCGGGAAACAAGAAAAGTTTCGTGAAACTACAGAACGCCCGAGTGCGCGAGCCTTTTAAGCCCTTTAAGGTCTGAAAAGGGAGAATCGATATCGGCGGATATAATTGTATGTACGCGTGGCAAAATGTGACGGTATCCCCGATTTAATGTTGAAATATAATTTCTCACGGGACATTTAAAATAATTATTTCTGCAATAATTATTCTGTGTGTTTTCGAGATATGCGACAATTACGCGGCGGGAGAACATAAACTCTCTTTACCTGCGACGATAATAAACAAATTGTAATCAAGCGCGCATATTTGAGCGACGAAACGCGTATTCGTTATGTTAATTCGTAATGTATGCGGCATTAAATGTGTTGTTTAATGTAAAACTATATCTGCAAATCCTTTCGAACTGTGTACGACGTTCATTGCACGAACCGCCGCGTATATAGTCACATGAGGTAGTTTCGACTGCTGCCTCGATAGTCCTAAACGTCGAATTTGGGAGGGCCAACCTGTTACTCAAACCGTTCTCAGTTCACGAGAATATTAGCCGTTTAGATCAGGTGAACTCGATCGGATGTCGTTAAGAAGACCTCTTTCCTTTTAAGGCCTGTGTTCACGATGCTAGAACTTGGACCAAGTCTTTAAAGAACACAGGTGACATTTTTCACACATATCGACACTTTTCCACTCTGCTCGGGAGGAGGGTGTGTTTTTGACCGAAGAAACGCATCCGCGCCGAGGATTTCGGAATCTTCTTTTCGACAGAACCCTTTCTTGAAATAACGAGAGGTTATCTTCAGCGTCGCCAGTAATAATTAGAAAACTTCAATGATTACTTGACCACGTCTGACACATTTTAATGTTTAAGTTCACAACGTTTCGATAGTTTGTGGCCCTTTTCAAGTGATAATTGTATCAAAAGTTCAGCGTGGTAAATTGAAGGGACAGATCTTGAATTCACAAAAGACTGAGTCATGTTCAGTCATGTTCTGCCTTTTGTGAAATCAAGATCTCTCCCTTCAATTTAACACACTGAACTTTTGACACAATTATCACTTGAAAAGGATCACAAACCATGGTCGAAACGTTGTGAACTTAAACATTAAACATCTAACAATTCTTTTTATCGTTAATCGACTACTGGCGATTCACGTTCTTTCGTTGTTAAACATTAAAATTTGTCAAACATGGTCAAGTAATCATTAAAGTCTGTTCCGAAAATGTTCTTGTTCTTTAAATCTTCGCCATTTCACGGCGGCAAACTGGGCTCGAGCGCGTTAGCTTGTGTCGATTTGTGTCTCCTAAAAGGAAAGCGGCCAGAATAGCGCGACGCAGATGGAGCAGCGTGATCCCAGCTGAAGGACGACTGGTACTCCGTGCTCCGAGCTCAACTCTGCCTCGCTTGTTACGCGTGTAACTTAATTGCGTATCGTAATACCCGCGCACAGCCGGAGCCTGACGCGCAACAAATCTCCGCTCTAATCTGCGACCGAGGCAACCTGTTACTTAGCACGGAACTCGCCAACTTATATCGAGTTGGCGCGGCCCGAGACCGACCGCGGAAACCACCGGGCGCGTCATCCATCGCCTGTCATCTATCACCTCATTAACCGTCCCAGAGAGCAAACAGCTGCATTTCGTAGCAAATCGATCGTTATCGGGCACTGGCGACTACGAGGCGCAAAATTGCGATTTACCCTCGTCAACCTGTTACTTGGCCGCGGTTAATTAGAACATTTCAAATTCGAAAGATGCAATTTACGATTGCAGGACTTGTCATTTTCTTATCCGTCTCGAATTCTACGTTTCATAAAATGGAGATAACGAACGTGTGAAAAGTAGCGTAGATCCCGAGTCGAAATTTTAGTACTATTTTGACACTTTTAAGAATAAGTTACACCTACTTAGCTGATCTGTGCACCTGCATAGACCAGCGATAGCCATCTTTGATGACATTATATTTTTTCACTCCTCCCTCGAATCTTTAATTCTAAAAATTTACTTTACCTCCCACTTAAAAGGACCTACTTCAATGCTAAATTGGCAAACGTAGAAATTTCCGACACTATCAGTTTTGAAGTAGGAGTCAATTTTGTACTTGCAGTTCGGTCTCTTTTACTGTCCTAGGTCCTACCATACAATAGAATTAAAGGTTCAACATAGGGCGAAAATTTCAACTCGGGAAGGCCTATCGACTCTCTCGGTTCCTCGTTCTTTCGTTACAGGTAAATTGTATGCAGAAGGACAAACAAAGGAACAAGAACGAATTGATAGATACCAACTTTCACAACAACGTATGACGTTCAACAATCACGACGCGCCGCATCGCCGCGCTCGAAATACATTATTTTCTCATTTCGAGATGTGTTGCTGCATAAAATTTACAAAATGGCGGTCAGGGTCAAAAATACACTGTAGACGAGCAAATGATCGGGGCTTCTCGCTCGTGTAATTAATTTCTCCCTCACCGATCGCCATTGTCGATGCTCCCGAGTGTGTTTTCCGCTTTAAGATTTTACCTAAATCTGTATCACCTATATCGTCGCAAGTTGTAACGAGTTCACACCTGAATATTGATCACCGAAAGTACTACATGTCTCGCCACCTTTGCACAGATTATGCACTACTTCCCCTCGGATCGCGATCACTCTCGTAATCCCGTGCGCCTCTGTCTCCAAGATGATTCGCGAGCAATTAGCGTACATAAAAAAACGACTGGCGAAAGCGCGACTTGAACGGCAGCTGCTTGTACTTGGGGGAGGGGGGGGGGGCACTTCGTTGCGCGCATATGTCACGTATATGCCTCTCTCGGGTACAAATCTTTCCGGACGTTCCCATCACCAGCTGGTTACCCGACTACGCTCTTGATTTCTGGCATCCCTAGTGCGTCTATGTCCGCAAATTGACCGTCGAAAACGGAGTGGCGGTAGTTAAACCGCCTCGCTGCGTGCACGAGCGCACGGTACCCCACGAATCTCCGGCACAGATCGATCGCGATCGCTCGCTCCTAAAGACGTTGCTACAACACCAACCTGTTACTTGTCAGCGGCACGAGCTTCCAAGAGGGGAGTAGGGGTGCGTGTACGATTCCTCGAGCACGCTCTTCGGCTCCCTTTCGCACGGATGCACGTGCTTTCCGGTATTGTCTTGACACAGGTAGCGCGCGCCCGCCTGTCTTCCCCCCCTGACAAGACACGACCGCGACCGACGTGCACGCCTGAGAGAGAGAGAGAGGGAGGGAAGAGAGGAGAACGAAGAAACCGACGTCCTGAACGAGCGATATTGAGGCTGAGTGCAGAGGAAAAAAAAGAGACAAATTACCGCGACACCCCAACAGAGCGACCGTATCGTCGGGCAGGCAGCCCGGCTTGCACTGCCCGGGTCTACCGTTTCTCCCACCGAAGAACCGCCACCACTACACCTCACACCCCCCCGGCCCCCCTCCCTCTTTCCCACCTTCCTGTCAGTGTGCCGCGACAACCCCCTGCACCAGCCACGTTCTACAGCGAACGAACGCGTCCTCCCCCGAAAAAGCTCACCTCTCAACCCCACCTGACGCCACTCCGTCTCCGGTCCTCCTCTTCGCGCCCCTCGTCCCAGAGCTGCTCGACGAGCAGCTCAGAGCGCAAGCTCGCGCCCCTTACCCTCCTCGAGGGTTAGGGGCAAGAAGCCTTCGCCTCGCGACCGGCCGATGCAGGACGAAGGACAAGGCGAAGACGGCGTACCGGGGCGAGCGTGCGTCGTCGGTGCGTACGTCGGTCTCGACTGGCTTGCGTAATCGCCTGGCATCCGGTCTTGAGGGAGATCATCGTATATCACGTCGATCTGACTCGGTGGTGAATGAATATGACGTTCGCTGTCAGCTGAATGGAAAGGACGCGGGAAGGGAAGTCGACACTTCCGCGCAAGAGGGTGAGGGGAAAAAAAAGGAGAGGAGTCAATAAAAGGCAAATCTCTTCATACATCCACCTTCGAATGTAAATTGTCGCCGTGGAAGTTTCTAATATTTCTCGCGCTCGCCTTTTCTTCCTGGCAGCAAACAATTGGATACGACAAATTTAGATCTAGTGCCAGTGGATGGCATTTGCATGCTGATAGATAACGTCGTTCCTGAATAACAAATGTTCGTCAATATTTCGTGGCGTACGCCCGAGTCGAAATTTTGGTCCCATGTTGAGCCTTGAATTCTATTATTCAGTAGGACCTAAGACAGTAAAAGAGGTCGAACTGCAAGTACAAAATTGACTCCGACTTTAAAACTGATAGTGTCGGAAATTTCTACTTTTGCCAACTTAGCATTAAAGTAGGTTTTAAGTAGGAGCTAAAGTAAATTTTTTAAATTAAAGATTCGAGGGAGGAGTAAAAAATATAATGTCATCAAAGTAAGTTATCGCTGGTCCACGTAGGTGTATAGATCAGTTAAGTAGGTTGCAATTGTATCAAAGTAGTACCAAAATTTCGACTCGGGCAGCTGTCAATTGCATTTCCACCTGTTGTCTCTTATTAATGTAGACGTCCATAAGCAATGTGTTTTTAACACAGAAAATTTATTGCGAAAAACATTACCTCCGCCAGGGTTTGAACCTGGACCTCCCTACACTCTAGGCGGGCGTCTCACCAATTCGACCACCGAGGCATATGATAATAATTGTCGCAATAACAGTATAGATGTTGTCTACGCGTATATTTTCGACTTTTGTGAACGCAGTTCACAGCTCGGTGGTCGAATTGGCGAGACGCCTACCTAGAGTGTAGGGAAGTCCAGGTTCAAATCCCTGGCTGAGGTAATATTTTTCGCAAAAAATTTTCTGTGCTAAAAACACATTGCCAGTTATGGTCGACTAAAAGCTTAATTATTGTTAGTCATGTACTGGCGTCAAATAATTCTTGATGTTGATAGTTAAAATTCGACTTATCTCGTCTGGCGTATTTGCGATCGTTGCGCAACTTTAGGCGATCAACCACGCGCAGATGCTCGCTGAGGGATGAGTGAGAAATAGGTGGAGGATATAAATCTGCGTTATCAGTTAATCCGAGGATCGGGAATATGAAATGATACCGGGTTGCGGTAGAACGCAAATGGACGCTGCATGCATATGTAAAGCGGAAACGAATCGAAGTGTACACGAAATCGCGAAATTTCGACAGCGTTGCGTTGATGCGCGCTGAATCGTACGCGATATTATTGCCGGAGCTGCATGCAGGTCGCGTACTTGAATAAACAACGTAGCTTCGTCGTCGATATGTTTAATCGGGAAACGCTGGAAATCGAGTTGCGTCGCTGAATCTTAACTTCGTTCGCGATTAATTGCGACATGTCGTACTCGCGTTACGTAATTCGAAACGGGGAGGCGTAATGCTCTTAAAGCATTACGCGTAAACATCTCTTCAGCGCGTAATTCCATCGGGATAAATCCATTGCCTCGCAACGCGGTCGTAAGGGAAAACTACGCATACTACGGGGAACAAAGATAAACGGTGTCGTCTAAGGAGCCTCGTGTGTCAGACTGATTAGCCGATCGAGAAAGTTTGCAAAACCCGTGGCGAATCTCATCTCACGTCCATTTTTAGCCGAGACACCCCCTAATAACTCCGTAAAAACTCAATCTCTTCAAAATTCTTTGAGGTCTCGAAGACTATCGCTTTGATACTTTCGCAAAGGGCAAATTGGACTCCAAATTGACTCTGGATATATCAAGGGATTCCATTCCCGTGGCAAGACCCGAAGTATTTCCTATATATATACACCCCACGTGTTCACGACACCCTCATTAGCCACGTGAAGACCGCAGGAGGAGAGCCTGCGGAGTGGATCCTGACAAGACGTCACACCAGCGTCACTATCTGATCGATTTCGCGCGCGCTGAGAGGAAGTTTCCTGGCGCGATGGCTCAGGTCGGGCTCGTGCCTCCCTCGTGTCTCCTGCTCCCCTCGCCCCTCAGTTATCCTGCAGCCCTTTCCGTTCCTTCCTTCGCCGCGGACTGTCCGAAGGGGGTGCGATGAGGATATTTCGCGATGCGCAGGCGACGAGCAGCGCGCGCGTTTCGGGACACTTCGGTTATTATACGTCGAGGGTGTCGGAATGGAGTTCCGGCACGAGGGAGGGCGCGAGAGAGAGAGAGGGGGTGGCTGTAACAGGGGAAGGACGCCTCGGCATGTCGAACAGTGCGGAAAGTTGCGGAGATCCGGGTGAGGTTAGAAAAGCATCTCGCGATAAAACTAGATTTCTGACGACGACGCTCATTACCTATTTGGAAGAGAAGGTACAACGAGGGGTGTGTGTACACCCTACTGTTCCTTGCACTGACGCGTAACGATATAGTTTTATTCCCGGCTTTTACTCCCGCACTTTTTTTTAGGGCGATTTCAAGCAGACTTCGAACGTATTTTATTTGTAAATTTTATTAAGTCGTGGAATTTTCAAGTAAATTAATGACACGTGTGTAATTTATGAAAACATCGCGAGAACATTGTAATACCTTGTTTCTTTTGTCTTCGCGGTATGAGAAATTGTATAAACTTTGCTTCTTCGAGTCTTTCAAAATATTAGCTTAAAGCTCGAAACCCCCACAGGGTGTTAACGATTTTACTTTTGCCTTCGTGAATCTTATGAAAAGAATTCTCGCCGACTTTCTGGCTATCTACCAGCTTGGGTATGTCTGTTCAGTAATTGGGGAGAAATTGTGTTTTTAACAATTCACATTGACAACAAAGGAATGCTGCGCCGCGTTGAGAAATGCTCCTCCATCCCTCGGCGCGATTCGCTTAAAAGAATTCGCGCACTCTGGGTCTTGATTGTTCTTTGAATTCTGGCACCGTCGTTAAATTCTTACGATACGAGAATGCCTTTGAAGCGTTGCGAAGTACGCGCAACATTGCGAAATATTATTCAACCCGCAAAACTTCGTTGGGGAAACTTAGGCCCGTATTTATAATCGCGTTTCTGCGAGTAAACTCGGTTAAAACCAATTTCGTGAAGTAATACAGTTCAGAAGATGGATCTTGAGAGTTTGATTCGATATTTGTGACGTCAAACGTGAGATTATACATCTATCTCGTTCTATACATTTTTATTTCCGAGTCGCACAGGTATAAATACGAGCCTAAAAATAGAGAACGCGTAGTCTCATTTTATCTTATCTTGAAATGTATTTTGCGCTGCGCGTTAATCTCAAACCAGTAATGAATCGTCTGGGAAAGTTTGCTGTACGGTACGTTAGTAGAAATCTTCATATATCCTATCCAAATTAGTATTGCAACTTGAGGCAGTTTAAAAGAACCGAAGCGGTGCAAGAAATTCTCGTTAAACAGTTTCCGAAACTTCCGATATAAATAAGAATCTCACGAAGTAATAAATACCTTGTTGCACAGAGATTTTCAGCTTAAAGAAGCACACTCGTCCCTCGATTTACGCGGTAAAGGTCCCCCGTCTACGCGGAAGACGAAGCTAAGCCTGGTATAATGTATACGGGCTTTTCTCTTACGTATTTTTGTTTTCTACTTGCATGCTTCATTTACGCGTAAAGAAAAAGCCACGACTACTCTGTGTGAATGGAGGGACGAGTGCGCCTTTTATTCTTTTTTACATTTTTCAACTTCGCCTACCGAGATACCATAGAGATCATACTCGCTCTCACTTTACAGAGAACATTAAACATTGTTTCCAGTATGGCGTATCGCGTTTTCTAGCGCCGGGAATTACAAAGGACTCCTTCAAACAACGGTCGCGAATTAATCCCTTGTGCGCGGAAACTTACGCGAAATATAGAGGACAGTTTCGTATTCGGGTATGCTTTGCGAGCTCGCGAGTTGAAAAGCGGAAGCGCGCTCGATGCAGCAGCGGCGGCGGCGCGGGCGGGCGGATCTTACAGTTGCATTATAGAAGCGTCCAATTGTCGAAAACTATTCGCAATTGTGCACGAGGCACCGGCGATTAGCGATATTCGCCGTGTAAAACGGAACATCGGTATTCCGGAATCCCACTTTGTTCCAAGTGAATTAACGAACGACGCGACCGCCGCGCGAATCGATCGCGAATCGTCGACGTAATCGTCTGGTTAATTGAAAAAAAAAAGGGTCCGAGCGAGTTCCGTTTCATTTCTCGCTCGCCGACTTATGGCAACAATTTTCCCGCGCGCGAAACTTTTTCCATTAATTCGATACCCCAGCGGTGGCACACAACTTCATCGGTCAAGAGCTGGAGCGCGATTTCATCCTCCGGATTAATAGAAACCTCGATTCCAGGTCCAACTCTCAAGGTTGTACATTATGGACGAGAATCGAATTGAATTCTTAGAAATTCCTCGCTTTTAACCGGAATTGCAGATACCGTGTGCATTGCGCGCCCTTTCTCGCAACCGAAACGGCAAATCACGCGGCCGTCAGCGGAGAAAGAATTTTATTTAAGGGGATCCTAAAGCCGCCTGTTTTATCGACATTCTTTGTTAGAAGTAATCTTTTAATTGGCTTTATAGAAATGCAAAACTCTTTTGCGGAATTAAAGTACGCAGCAAAATCTAGACTATGGTGGTCGACTTTATATCAAAAACGAAAAAAAAATTTAATTTTACTAATTGTTGATACACTTGACGACAATATTTGCTTGATACAAGAATTCTACAATACATATATACAAAACGAGACCAGCATACTCTAGAGATAACATATAAGAACAATATCGTGCAATTAGAACCAATTGTAAGATTAATAGCCTAGAAGAAAAGATTACTTCTAATAAACGCAAATCCAGAAGAAGAGAGATGGTGTGTAGAAATAGTTGCGGGCTTTTTCGAGAGAGATCGCTGCCAAATATATGTCAGATCGTCAGTAAAGCCATGGTGTTGACGATGCTAGAATTCGATCCAAAATCTCGGTCTGAGCAATGTGTAGCTAATAAAATTGCTGCTTTTTCGTAAAAGTTGCAAATTGATCGGCTGTAAATTTCTCGGACCGAGTAGAACTTGGAATTAAAAATGTCGATAATTGACGTTTTCAATTCCGCCACCTATCTTATCGACACTGATCGAGTTCGCCGAATAAAAAGCTCTTTTTGTTATTAACGCAGTACATATGTAATCACGATGCAACAGATGATAATCTATTCGTGCGAGATTACGCGCCGGGTGGCTTTCGAAAATTTATTCGAAATTTTGGTCCCGCGGTAATCCTTAACCCGGGCATAAAACTTGCACGCGTTTCCGTGTGTAACGCGATGAATTTTCAGAAACAATGCATTCGCCGACCCACGGGAGGGGGGAGGAGGGAAGTATAATTATTCTACTTTATTACTACGTGAATTAATTACTACCGTCGATTTTACGGCTAGTGCAACGTTTATTTCGAGCGGACATTCGAGTAGAATTTTGCGGCCAAATATTATTCCACCTGTCTCCGCCCAACTATTTTATTTCCATGATTTCGTAATTATATCAATTTGCGTTATCTCTTAACGTCACTCGGTGTTGCTATGCAAATTCGACCGCACGCTTCCAAAATGCCACGGTAGCTATTCGTTCACTGGAACAAAAAAACAATTTCGCTACCGTAGCTAATCGTGGTTCGCTAAAAATATTTTGCTGCCTTAACTATAAATTTCTAAACCACAGCAAACGGTTTGCCGTCGCACCTGATACAATAGGCAAAATATTTAGCTATCGCAACTAAATATTAGCTGTCCATATTTTACAGCTGAAACTTAATTGCGACATGCAGTTGCGTCGGCTACAGGCAGCTATACATTTTCCTTCCCGTGTTTCTCGGTCCAATTAGAGCCGCCGATTGTAGTGAATAAATAATAAAAAATTTACCGCGCGCAAATATTTGCACGTGCAATACCTTGCTCCTCCGCGCAACCGATTAAATTTTTTCCATCCCCTTTGTTTTCCCCACCGAGGCAAATGCCCCCTTATCGGGGTCGAATCTCGAACGCGTGCTGCGCGTAGCCGAGATTTTTTCACGCGCGAGCGACGGGTATCGCGGAGGGAAATCCCGGGGAGACGGCGCGTCCAATGAATAAACTACGCGCGGCGGCTGCCGACGGAGCCTCGCGCCCGCAATTTTGACGACGCGGCAAATATCGCGGAGATAATAGGGAACGCGCGCGTTCTTACGCACGAGATTGTCGGGGTGAAATTCAATTTTCCGCAGCCCCGATGCGGTGTCAACGGTGAAAAAAAAATCGGAGTACATCCCGTATATTCGCCAGCCGTGCGACGCTTTATAAATGCGGGCCCGCATCCAGCTCGCGCGGACCCGGGCGGATGCTGCGCGATAATCCGGCCGCGGATTATCGCGGAAATTGTAGCAACCATGCGATTACACGGTGGCGGGCGTCTATCCGCCTCTCCGTTAAGGCGTTAATAGCGTCGCGTGCTAACCGGCCGCGTTGCATACCTCGTGCAGCTTCTTCCGGCAGCGGCGAGAACAGCCCCGTCGTCTCGCTTCCGGGCGCCTCCTCGCAGCGCCTCCTCCCGCCCGGGAGATGAGAAATTAAGAGAGCGGAGGAGGGTGGCGCATCCGAGCGACGGGGAAAACCCTCCTACGCTCCTCGCGATTGCGTCTCTGCCTTTCGCTTCGCGTTTCGAGTATCGTCGAATTAATTCTGCGCTACGGCTGCGTTCCGCGTCCGCGAGTAACAAGACCGTCTGAATCGGTCATTTTGCAAACGCAAGTTAATTTTGTTAATCGAGATTGTAAATCCACTTTGGCGAAACTGTAACGAGTAGCAGTCGTTCTTACTTAAGGTCGAATATTATTTTCAAGATATGATGATTGAATTACGCCGACAGCCCTTTTGAAATTTAATTCTCTTCAGAATCCACTTGGAGACACGAAATGATATATTCTGATGTAAGTTGTTGTAATATAATTTCTCGCAGTAGTCAAAAAGTATTCAGCTTCTTTTAGAAATAACTTTGCCAGATTTAATGAATTCAAACTCTAACGCGAGTTTGATACGATTCCTTTTTACTTAAAACTTTCGGGGCTGACGTCTTTTAGGCCCGGTTTTTCATTTTCTGGTTAACCGTTGACCAGAAGTTAGTCGATGCTCTGTCTCTTCCTAGATAATAATGTAGAAAAGAATGGAGAGTCGACGAATCTCTTTATTTAACTTTCTGGTTAACAACTTCAGTGTTTTCTTGACCATATCTGGCATTTTTAGTAAAACAGAAAATTTATTGCGAAAATTATTACCCCAGCCAGGGTTTTTGAACCTGGACTTTCCTACACTCTAGACGGGCGTCTCACCAATTCGACCACCGAGGCATGTGGTAATATTTGTCGCGATAACAGTATAAAGATGTTATCTTCGCGTCTATTTTTCGACTGTAAACTGTGCTCCGATTCGGGTTGTCAGCAGTACACAGAACGGTTAACAGTTGACCAGAAAATGAAAAACCCAGGGTGTCCAGCAAACTCAATGAAAAGAATTCCCTGACTTTTCAGATTTTCCAGGAGCCGAAATTAATTTTTCCCTGACCGTTTAGTGTAGCTTTTTTCAAAATGCATAATTTGCGTACGTCTGTATGGTAAATCAAGTAAATGTTAAATGACGAAGTCCCTGAAATATTTTTCCCGGGAAGCAAAAGTCCGGAATTTAAAAATGTAAAAATTTAAATTAAAGCAATTATACCATCTATGTATAATACATTGTATAATAGGAACGAACATATCGTTACAAACCATTCAAACCATTTGTGATACCGTACGTAATCATATGTGATGCTTTCGTTTTGCTCAACTGCATTTTGTTTGCAACTTACTAGTTAGTAACTTACTTAGATAGAACTGTTTAGTAATTCATCTTTTTTTATAGTTTTTGTCAGTTGAACACATTGAAATAAAATAACACGAGGATGAAAATATAAGTTACCGACCACGCTTATAAATAAATTGATGTTTAGCAAAACAGAAAATTAGTGTACTGAGAGCCAAAGAAAAGTTTATTTTCTAAAGACTTCAAATTATTCAGAAAAAAAATGTGAAGAGATATAAAAAATCCAGATAAATCGTAAAATTTCCTGACTCTTCCCAGACATTTCCAGATTTCTAAAATTTCCTGACAATTCCCGGTTTTCCAGATTTTCCTGACCACTGGACACCCTGAAACCGTGCCGTCTTCAAAAATACACTTCTTACGATATGATCACTGATAAAATGACTACGGTGTAAGTTGCGAGCGATGGCAATTTTCAAACTCGCGCAAACACAACGCACGTAGTGTACAATATTGAAAACTGTTATTTATACAATATACCGCGGCGTCCGTCAGCTGTTTCAACCGGCCTGCGCTAGTTTACATTTCAAACAGCGCCTTGCGCTGATCACCTTGACCCTCCTGCGTTCACCTTGGCAAAATTTCGCGCAAACTCGTATTTTCCCTTTCCCGTCCTTTTGTTTCGCTTTTCTCAGAAGTTACAATTTATTCTTCGGAATTATACAATTCATAGTTGACGCGAGCTGCAAAGAGTTTATTACACTATTTACCGACTTTTATTTGTTAGTAACAGCAAATAAAATATTCGAATAAATAGCACATTTTTAATATTTCACCAAATAAACGGTTTTGAGATATTTCTATGCTGAAATTTGCATTTATAGTTCGCCGCTGTAAACAGTGACGCGTTATAAAACTCTTTCCACGCCTGCGTAATTTCTCTCATCAGCAGCTGCTTAATTGTATCGCAGCGAAAACTGACTGAATTACAATCATCCTCGGAAAATCCCTTTAATCCTTTTGCAAGTTGTATAATAAGGCCAAGGCGGGGTGTAATCCGTTACACGAATCTTCAGTAACTTCGCGCCTGATATAACTTACTAATGCAACAGAATCTCATAATTCTTAAAATATTTTTCATCGCGCCTATTATCGTAATAAAACAAAGACGACGAGAAGAAATCGTCCTCTCGTGTAGGAGTATAAATAGCTACGTTTTAAAAGTTTGACGCGTAATTAATAAAGTTTACCCCCCGCCCCAAAAAAAATCGTTACAAAGATGATAGATTCTTCTCGAGGATCTTTTTATTCTCTCGAAACCAGGTCGCGCGGCTTATTAGCGCGTTCTGCCGGCTATCGGATTTCTGCGAACGCGACAGAAAATCGTTGGAAGTCGGGAACACTTTTGCGCCCTTCTTCGACACGTGCCGTTCAATTTTAATGTCGCGATTGAGCTGGTTCTCAAAGACAACGGCTCGATTTCTGACTCGAGTTAAGAATAACTCGGACGTTAATAGCCGAAGCACGGAAACTTCCACGCGGAAGCGCGAGTGGCTCGCGTGCCTGTCTCTGTCTTGGCTCTATTCACCGTAGCGCAGGTAAAGTCAAAGGACTTCCAGACGTGATAATGGAGATCGATTAGACGTGAGTGACACGCGTCACTCGCGTATAAAAAAAAAATTAATATGGTCAATGTCGATTTTGAGGAGCGATCAATAACGTGTATGATATGACTATTAAAAGGTAATTAGGATCTGAAAGTAAAAGTAATTTAAAGTATACACAAAATGTATACTAGGTTTTTTATATTTCTTTCCTATGCAGATGCCACTCGGACTCGAATTTTTTCCAATGCGAAGATCGCGACATTGATATTTTGTTATTTATATGAGTTAGAAAATCTTATCAAGTTTCGAGAATAAAACGAATAAATAACGGGGCCTTTACTCTGCATTTTTATTCGAACGAATTTTGTTCGCCGTTTTATCTCCTTATTTTACATATCGTTTCACGTTTCTGTCGGTTGTCTACTTTTAAGTAAAATATATATAACAGTTACCCGAAGGACTTAATAACACCGTTGTGATTTATTTCGTTGCCCTTTTAATGGATTATTCTTTCGATATCTGATGGCGTTGAGCACGATACCATAATGTCGGAGTATAATCAGAATTCGATGGTTGGCGACGATAAACCTGACGTGGCAACTGATACGTGCCCGCCTCAAGGATCACGCTTAAATTTCAGTCTAAGATCAGATCATTAAAAAATAAGGTAGTTTATATTCGCGATTTTAACGTACTTTTAAAAATCAACGGCGACATTGATTAAAAAATCACCGTTGACGTAACTAGATAATTATAATAATAATTGTGTCCGATAAGAAGTCATTGCAACAGTAATCTCAATTAATGAAATATTATAATTGCACCCTTCGCAAGATAGTGAATAACAATCACTTTCGATGAGTAATAAACGAACGTTTGTTCTCGGTTACTGTTCGCTATACTTAATTAACTCAATATCTCTTCTGCGTTCTGACTCTGATGAGGAAACGGCGTATCCTTTGACCGTGCTTGCAATTACGAGATGAAAAGTTTTACGGGCGAGAGATTCAAATTGTTATAAATTTAGATTACGTTTTGTAATCGATAGGATACAAATAATTAGACAAATTAATAAAATTTATAAAGCTCTCCTGTGATAAACACAAGTTCGAAGGAATAAGGACTAAAGAACCGCGACAGGATGTTGGTGTTCAAATATTACTTGTTTTACATTTAATGCGAGAAATATTACCTCAGCCAGGGTTTGAATCTGGACCTCGCTCTCACTAGGCGGGCGTCTCAACCAATTCGACCACCGTGGCATGTGGAAATATTCATCGCAATAAACAGTCTAGTGTTGATTCCCGAATGCCACACATCGTAACAGCCATGGTGTAAAGATGCAAGGTGAAGCAATCTGGTGGATGCGCAGTGTCAACCAATCAGAAGTGGTCCGAACTACCGAATTGACCAATCAGAAATTTGCCCAGAGCTTCAAACTGCATATCATTGCGGTTGAATGCAGGAAGAACCAATGAACAATTCGCCTTAAAAATTGATTACATCTAGAGTCGAAATTTTGGTACTATTTTGACACTTTTACGGATAATTTACATCTACTTAGCTGATCTATACACCTGCATAGGCCAGCAATAACCTACTTTGATGACATTATATTTTTTTACTCCTCCTTTAAATCTTTAATTCTAAAAATTTATTTTAGCTCCTACTTAAAAGATCTTACTTTAATGCTAAATTGGCAAAAGTAGAAATTTCCGACACTATCAGTTTTTAAGTAGGAGTACATTTTGTACTTGCAATTCGACCTCTTTTACTGTCTTAGGTTCTACTATATAATAGAATTAAAGGTTCAACATAGGGCCAAAATTTCGACTCGGGATGCGCAATGTTACACCTTGTATCTTCACACCATGGTAACAGCATTCGAAAACGAAAACTGCACGCCGACTTATATCGCCTTAAAACACAGTACAATCATTCCCACAGTGTATCCTCATTATAATTAGATATACATACGTTGTATATCCAGTCAATGATGATCTCTCTTCATGAAACCGCACGGTAACGCACGTGCGATTCCGTGATACGGGCACGTTTCATCATCATCGTCGTCGAAACCCGTGTCACACGATATCGCGCATTATCATAGATATTGGCCGAGGGCTTTAGCTTCGGGGCTTCGGTACGTTAACGGGCCTCATAAATAAAAAATATCGTCCCGCGGCATGAAATCCGCCGTCGACGAAACGGCGTTTCTCCGCCAAGAGTATCCCGCCGTGCCGCAGCAGCAGCCGTCGCGCGCGCGCTCTCTCTTCTCGACCGTCTCTTCGGTTGAGAAGTCTCGTTTCTCATTCTTCCCACCCTTTCGAAATACACGGATCCACTTTACGCTCGATACGCCGTAGTGCCACTTACGTTCTCCATACCGTCGCCCGTCTCGGGATGCCGCTGTAACGACGACGAAGCCGTTTCTTCCACATCGAGATAACTTCTATAGGGCCTTTCAAGCTGCATAAGACATATGCGATGAATTTGGAATCGAAGTCTGAAATCTCCCCTCAACATAAATTTACACGGAGCAATATAACTTTCAAAGGAGATTTAAAAATTCGATTATGCAGAATGTTGAATTAACATATTAATATCTCAAAAGAGGGCTCGTTTTCTCTCTTCTTTTTCTTTCTAAAACTTACAAGGAGATACTCATTGTTCCTCGTGGATTTCGATAAGACTTGCAGCAATAATAGAAGACGCTGTTTAATGAATATATGTAGAACGTGTGTGAAACTAGCGTCTCGAGTGTAAGCATTTCACAAATAAATTGCAACTTAACTTGCATCCCAGCGTAGCTCCACAGTTTTCGACTTTTAAAAATAGTTCCGTCGAATTTATATTACTATTAAAATTGTGTTTTTATGAAACGAGATACTGACTTCCGGTAACATCTGATAGCATCTCATATTTCGAACACATGATCACGGAGACATTTTATACGAGTTCTACAGTGTCCCTAGATACATTCTGTCAATAGTTCTGATTGAACTTCGTAGAAAATACTTTATAGTTACAAAATTCAGCGTATGTGTGTGGCGTCTCATTTCATGGAAACTCATAAATTGTTGAAAGTTCTGACTTTATTTTTAATAGTTCTAGAGTTCTCGACAAGTCCAACAAATAGTTCCGGCCGTTGGGAAAAAAAATTGATCCAGACAAACTGAGACGCCCATTTCTTGCCGCGTCTCTCTTGTCCTAAGGAAGTTTCCTCGCTGTGTTTCATCAAATGTTGAAAGATCTATAGTTCTAGATGAGGTTTATAAAGAGTTCTACTATTTTAAACCAAGTACAAATTATAATTAACTAACGAATTGTAACAAGTACATCGAGTTGCGAGATTGATCAATTTTTCAGAATTTTTCCAAGATAGTTCTCGCATAGTTCTGCATACTTTTCAAAGAATTTTGGACCCTATAGCGCAATGTTCTATTGTATAATTTCTTAAAAATTAATATTTTTAGAGTGGTGCATCCTTAGACACTATGTGAGACACTAAAATACTAGCTCTACTAAAACAATTTTCGAACATTTTCGAACATATTTATGTTTTCTGAGGAATCGTAGGCATTATCAATGCCTACTTTATTTTTTAGAATTATTTCTTAGACTGAACTATTATTTTTTAGAATTATTTCAGTAGAGCTAAAACTTCAATATATCAGCGTCTCACATTATCTTGAAGGATGCACCGTTCTGAAAATATTCAGAACTGTACGAGAACTATTTTGCAAAAAAAAAACCAGAACTTTGAAAAGTTGATCAACGTCGCAACTCGATGTATTTGTTACAGTATGTTCGTTAGTTACTACGTAATTTATGTTTTTTGATCTGAAACAGCAGAACTCTCTCTCTCTCTCTCTCTCTCTCTCTCTCTCTCTCTCTCTCTCTCTCTCTCGCTCTCTCTCTATAGAACTAGATGAAGTGTGATGAGATACAGCGAGGAAACTTCTCTAGGACAAAGTGAGACGTAGCATGAACTTGGTGTCTTAGTCTGTCCGGACCGCTTAAAACGCGATTTTAATAGCGAATTCGATGCAACTATTGTTGAGATTCATCAGAAACTGCGAAACTATGCTGCAAGATAATTCGTAGTTTATTTGTGACATGTTAACACTTTGCGACGCTAGCTTTTCACTCATTTGATATATTACGACGGTATGTAATAATGTCAGAATGATTCTTTCCTCACGTTAGAATTTCCATATTGGAAAACCATAGGATAAATCACATCTTCCAGCACATCGCCCTCGAGAAGCTCTCCGATTTTCTCTTATTCGTCGTTGCTTCCGAAGTCGATCTTCGCTTGAATCTTTGCGAAATCGTAGACTTTAAGAACGGCGCTACCATAAACGAGATAAAACCGGCTGCCTTCCTAGTTACTGGGAATAATTTCGTTGCGAACTTTCGGGAGGAGAGAATTTCTCAGTTTTATACCGGAAAAGTCCGAGTCTCTACGAATCGGATCGGATGATCAACTGGGAATGAAAAAATTGAATCAAGATTTCCTGACCCTGCCCCCCCCCTCCTCCCTCCCCTTTCTCTCTCTCAAAGACGATCATATCCGGAGCGTGGGTTCGCTATCTTTGGTGAACTTTCGTAATTCGATTCTGCGGGCAGTGCAAACTTCGTCGGGAATCATTTCGCAGGTCAGCTTTTGCGTGAGCGATACTAGGTTACTTTAATAGAAACATGGAACCATTGCACCATATCTGGGGAGAAAAGATTCTATATATTCCAATGGAGTATATATTGTGGATTTCATATTGTAGCTATAAACGTACGTGTGACGCACGTAATTGAGGATTTTTGCTATATCAATTACACGTGCACGCGAGGTGATATAGTAGTTGCGAGGCAATTAATAATCCATTTAATAATTTAGTTAATTATATGCACTAGTAATCAATTACTTATTTTTAGTTAATGATATACTTTATCTCATCTGTTTTGTTCAATGGGGGGATTGCGAACCGCATTGTTCCTCTCGCAATTATATCATGCAACCATTTTGGGTTAATAGCATCCTTAATAGAGTTATAATTTATCGCGTAAAATATTTCAGTCGTAACACGGATATAATTTATGTTAATTTATACAATAAATTTCTGAATAATTTAATGCATAATATCGCAATGTAGATATTATAGTAATTTAATTAAGGAGAAGCTACAGAGATCTATCTAGTATATATATTTTTGATGTTTCGATAAGCATAATCCTTCTCATTAATTTTGATGTGCAGGATAATGTCCGTAAAATATTAGTTATTTTCTGTCAAGGTACGAGGGGTCGGCACATCAATTTGTTTTCGTAATCTTGATTTTACTTCACGAGCACAGTAAAACGGAAAAATATGCATGTTCGATCTTAGTGAAAAGCGTTCGTGAAATTATGAACTTCTAAATATTATCTTCGAAGTGTACCTGGAAAGTTCTGTCTCAATCTTCTGAAATTCAATTTGAAGAAATAATTTCATCGAGAAACATGACTGAATTTTTGTCGCAATTGAAATGTATGTAACTAACGCCTCGCAAAAGAAGGTACTGGTTGAATTATTAATACGTCACGAGAATTAACCGTTGGAATTTACAGTTTTGTAGTATGCGAAAACGAAGGGAGCATTTACCGTCTAACTTTGGCGAACTTTGTTAAGAGAAATCGATAATATGTTGCTCTGTGTAAGGAAATATTCGTTGAATTATTAATACAAAAATTCTCATGCATACGCAAATCCTGCGCTCTACGAACTCGCCGTTCCAGTTCTTGACGGCGGGGCATAAGAAAAACGATATCTCGGCGAGGAAAGCGAAACTCTCACGGTCTTTATTTAATGGAGAGAATCGAAACTGAGATGATGAAATCGAGTAGCACGATCGGCGTTATTATCACATTGTCAATGGTCCGTGCCGACTTATAGCTTACGATTCTACTTCGAAGATTCAGTCTTTATCCCCCTGTTGACCTGTTCGTGAAATAAAGGACACCGAAGTACAGCGATCGAGTAAAAATACGTCGAGTGTTTCGTCGACAAGTTTAGCTCCGAAAGATTGCGCGAAATGGTTTTGCAATAGTAAAACGATACGTGCAAGAGTCTCTTCTCGTAAGCGAATTAATTCAGCCGTGAATACGTGACCTGTCGCCACATCGGATACACAGCGTAGCGCGATACGAAAATTATATTGAGATAATTCGAATGTTAATGCATACGTTCGCCGACAATGGATGTAGGAATCCGATATAGAACTTGCTATAATCGGCGCGCTATCTCGAAACGTTGAGCACTCTGAAAATGTTAATAGATGCGTGGCATATACGCTTTTACTGCAAATCCGTAAATCGATGCGTTATTATGGCACCACATCACCGCATTAAATAGACGAGAACAGATGAGATAAAATTCGCACTAATAGCTCGGCGCCGGTAATCATTAATTTCAAATCGCATTCGATTATAATTATCGTGCAATGACTATGCGCATTCTTGCGGAAACGTGGCGTATGCAACGCATTATTATTTCAACCGATAACTCAATAACATTTTCCTTCTGTCTATTAACACATTCGTGCGCATTCGCTTGCGATACAAACACGTCTATTATGATCTAGCCGTAATTGAATTTGTGAAATGTTATCCAATCATCTTTTCTCACAATCTGCATATCGATCATTAGATTAACACGTACGTTTTTCTTCTTCGAGCGATCTTTATGTCCGTCAACTGCAATATAAAGTCTTCTTCTTCCTCGTCTATTAGGCTTAAAGCCTGTTTTATCCAGTTCGTTCTGGTACTTTGAGCATTTGGTTTTACTTCATCTTTGATACCCAATACCTCTAAAGGGGTATTGTGTATCAAAATACTCTCGGTGGTTGCTACTTCCCTTTGGGAGATTCCGAAAAAAACCAGCGGTGTCCGTCGATTTGAACTCGGATCTTTTCGTTCATTTTACTAAGCAGCGCACATTTCTCTGCGCCACACTCGCCACCAATAATATAAAGTCGTACAAATACAATATCAATTTGTTTCTGATTGCGATACGTTCGCTTTTAGAAAGCGATGAAAGATCTTTTTCATTTGATATCTAATAGTACATTTTTTTACGGTAATAAAATTTTTTTACTAGGTAGATAAAAAATAGGAAGATATCCCGAGTCGAATTGTATCGCAACAAATTTTAATATAAAATATTTGGAACGCGCGAAACGTACGTTATTCCCGATAACGTTTTCGAGCGGTAACAGAATCTCGGCTGGAGATTGAATTTAAGCGGTGCATAAGACGAGCGAGAGGTACGTTTTAACGTCGAATATCACGCGAGCGTGGACGCGATTCGTTCGCCAAGATCACAAATCAGTCAGCAGCAAACGGGGCACAGCATATAAACTAAAGCGGGCACGCTCGTAAATCTAATTGAAATGGAGAATTCACGTCGCTTTCGAATCGAGCGCGACGCTTTCAACATTTTGGGCTGCCGGATGCGGATCGGGAGTGTTTAACGAGTGTGTCCAAGCATTGATTTTCATTAACGGGCAACAAAGGCGAGCTGGAATTCCCCGGCGAGTTCGGGCAAAATGCGCGTATGGCTTTCAAAAGATTCGAAATCTGCTAAATTTCGAGAGAGAACGCTTGCAACTTTTCAACTTGCGTGATATTAATTCTGAATTAATCTTTTGTCTGACATTCAATTTACTTGAGCTGCTACGACGCATCTCCGCGATTCTCTATCAAGTACAGTGTCTCGTTACAATAAAAAAAAGGTGAACATAGAGAGATTATTCAAAGAATTTTACTGGTCGTTTGTGGAATTAATGATTCATTACGAGATGGACGGCAATTATTTCCACAAACATTTAGATCCAATTTTACTCGACGTTTCCAAAATACCGAAGTTCTTTGCTTCAAATCTCTCTCTTTCTCCCGTGTCCCCTGCGTTTCTCCTCCTTTCTCTCGTTACTTTTCGACACGTGGAATTAGGCGCAGCTGCGTGTTCTCCGCCCGTGAAATATTTCTAATTGTTATGAAACATGCCAGTATGTTGCATGCGCGTAACATCAGCTAGGTATTGCAAGAGAGCTTAGCGATCCAATTGAAAATTTATCCGAGCCGCCTAATCCACTCGCGAGCTGGCTACCGATTGTACGTCGAATTTCAGTGGCGGATCGCTTGCAATCTATCGAATTCCACGCGTGCACGTCATTATTAACGTACCGAGTGAGTACGCGAGAGCACAACGCGCGCACGGCTGTCAGGCTCCACTCGAAAAGGAGCAGCCGATCGATTGACGACAACGACGACGATGATGAGTCTTACAGATACGCATAGCCGTTGACATTGAATAGATTACTTTCTACAATACCCTATTATATTATACGGGAAAATAGATTTCGTATCATTAATCAGCTCGCGGAAATGGATATTTTCTAGCTTGACATATATTTGCAAAAAATTGATTTACATTTTATATTGATACCTTATTAAATGAATATCGTAAACCATTCAGTTTATCCTAGATTAGAAATTTATAAGAACTCTTCTATTCTCTTTACGACGTTAGAAAAGGCCATCTTTTAATAAAATATTTATTTGTATTAAAATTGTTTGCATTATATTTTCATTGAATAAGTATAAAAAATTTGTCTTATTAATATTATTGTCCCCTTTACTTCTCTCGGTAAAATCTTATACTCGATTGTTTGGATATAGGATTTTAATATGAAAAATGATAAAGTATCTAGTTTGTATAAATGTCCATTTTGATTGGCGCAATTTGATAATCTCATTACTTTTATAGAGGCAATAAAATGTATTTTTTTTCTAATAAAATATATCCAAATAATTAAATTATATAATTTTTGATTGGATGGCGCTCATTTCTCTTTACGGCAATCATTTCTGATTCACATACTGGATAAGTTGTACGTATTGAAATAAATACGGTTTAATTAAAAAAATTTTTAATTATTAAGAATATACTAAGTGTCTATTAAAGGGTAAAACTTGGAAACCTGGAATTTTCACGGAATTCTTTCTTGTTTAAAAAGTCAGTGAATTATCAGATCATTTTTGTTGAAATTGTCTCTTTATTTCGTATTTCGTGAATAATCAAAAATTAATCGAACGACCAAGTTAATACCAGATAGAAATAATATATTTGGGGAGCGATAACTAATATAAGCATTATTCCATCTTTAAATGTTAATTTCTTGTATTTCTTCAAAGGAAAGGATTTCAAACTATTTCAAACAGTTCTAAAGTGTCTGTTTCGTAAAAACAGTTTTCCTTATTGGAAAAATTTTATATCTTTTAATTGTCTCCTGACGACGGTGAGAATAGAATACACATCGTGAACGAGATAAGAATCATCCTATGCAATAATTAAATTTATTTCAAGTTTACATGAAAGCTATTCTAATTTTCCATCCTGGCTGAGGTAATATTTTTCGCAATAAGAATAATTTACAGTACGGGGAAGGGGGGTATTGAGTGCTAAATGTAGCATCGAAAAATGCTAAAATGTAGCATTTTAAATATAATTGCATCGTTTATCGATTTGAACATGTGAATTTGCCGACGATAATAACCCCACCCGTAATAAAACTGCGTTATGTCCGAAAAGAAACCGGCGCGCCGGACAAATGTGGAAAGAAACGGTATATGAATTCACATTTTAATAAATTACAAGTATAGGCTATCTACGTCTTGCCTTAGACTTGTGTGTTGTTTATTCTAATTTTGTTTGGAAGTTTCAATGAAAATACTTCGAAAAACAGGCTACTCTCAAGGAATTTTTTTCCCCGGGAAACGAGTAGATACCCTGGTGTGTCTATGTTAATATTACTTCAGTTTCTTAATAGAAAAATTATTTTACAACCGTGTATTTTATTCTGGGCTATTTCATTTATAATTCTACCTTTTCTCCTCCGCGTAATATTTATTCTAGTTATACACGCTTTATCATTTCCCTAATAAGTTAAATTGCACATTTTCTACATGGAAATACGACTGTGTAATAAAACAGTAGAAAGCTTTTATGCGGCAACAAAACGTGAAAAATATATTTAAAATAATATTCAGCCTAAGATTATTAAATCTTTATCGAACATGGTATCCGTCAATAGTAATTTAAACATTTTTTATGAATGTTAAAAGACGATATACATTTGCTCTGTGCATAGAAAGAATGAATAAAATAAAAATGGCTTTATTAATAAATTGTCGAAAGAAGAGTTTTCTTATTTTCACCAGTAATGATTAAAGATTGAGACGGGAAACTTATAGTCAGCCCAACTGGCTAGTTGTTTAATTAGTTTATTACACAACGTTTCGACCCTATTCTTTTGGGTCCTTTTCGAGCGATACCGAGTCAGTAATCGTCGTCGAATATGACAGAGTCAAGTTATAAAATACATGTATACCTGTGAGCACCGTGGTGGCTGGGCTCGAACAATATTCGACGACGATTACTGACTGAGTATCACTCGAAAAGGACCCAAAAGAATAGGGTCGAAACGTTGTGTAATAAACTAAACAACTAGCCAGTTGGGTTGACTATAAGTTTCCCGTCTCAATCTTTAATAAATTGTGTTTCTCAAATTGTTTTTTTATCTTTAATATTTTGTTTTTTTACCTTCTCCTGACATCTTGGCAATTTGAGAGTCCAAATTTTGGCAGCTTGGGTCCTTGGGCCTAAAATTCTCTCCTTGAAATTTTGTTAAGTAACACCAGAGAGAAACCTGCGAACGGCCACGCCGGCGTTTTACTCGATACCGTTTTCGCTCGGCTGATTTCAGCGCCCCACCCCCATTTTCATTTTTGGAACTATTCCGCTACACCCACTTTCAAGCACTGCCGATAAAGTCTCCACTTGGTGCGCGTCCGTGCTACGCCCGTTTTTCAAGCGGGTAATACAGTGCCCATTTTTGGTTGTGTTCCGTGCTGCATGT
>NW_011967245.1:2496254-2516669 GCF_000949405.1 Vollenhovia emeryi | reverse complement strand
GGAACTATTCCGCTACACCCACTTTCAAGCACTGCCGATAAAGTCTCCACTTGGTGCGCGTCCGTGCTACGCCCGGTTTTTCAAGCGGGTAATACAGTGCCCATTTTGGTTGTGTTCCGTGCTGCATGTATGACACGTCAGTAACACGAGAGTGTTATTAATTTTTCGTGACGGGAGCGAGCGAGCAAGACGTAATAGAAACGGGCGAGATGAGATAACACATGCGAGCCCGGTGAACCGCAAGGAAGACTCAATCCGGATCCTCGAGCCTTCTTCGCTTGCTGTTATTCTCATCTCACTCGCTCCTATCACTGTCTCGTTCGTTTTTATAACGACTGTGTTTTAAGATATACCAACATGCTTGGAAGATTATCTATGAAATTATCACGTTTAATATTTTTAATATACACCAAGTATATCAGCAGCAATTGTATTAAAACCAGTTATATAATTTATAAAAATTATTTTCGATTAATTGTGTTATTCAGTAGGACTGGTAATTTTCTTCAAAGGTTTCGACATTCGAACTTCGAAACTTTAATAAATTTACTATTTCTGTATCCTAGCCGTATTCCGACTTATAGATCTACCTATTCATTTTCTACCCTAATGAACCCACAAATCTTTAATTAACCGCGACGCGAGTTTTTAGGGGTTTGACTTGGAGTTTAACGCGCCAGCGGGATTTAATGGGGATTTTACTCTTGCACATGTGCGAGAATGTATGTATGGAAGCATAACCCACCCGAATTGCAACCAATAAAAATAAATCTAAGTATACATCGTACAACAACTTACTTAGGTACTCCAGAGTGGCCAATATTGACCACTTACCTCGTCGTATTTAGTCCATCGTTGGGCCAGATTGGACATACCTTTCGTTGCTCCCGGCCATACAATCTGGTCATTTTGACCAGAGATCAGGAAGGAAGAAAACTCCTTCCATAGTCGGTTATCGTCACCGACAAATATTCCGTACGGTTCGAACTATATGCGAGCGACGATCGTATCGAAAAATGCACGGCCAGGAAAGAAGTTATTTAAAGAAGAAATTTAATTGAAAAAAATTTAATTTCTAAAACTAATCAAAGTGTAACTTTACTTCCGTTTTCAAAAGTATTTTCGTGACTCGATCTTTCAATATAAAATTCGAGCACATAAATATAGAAAAAATGTTACTATGCGTTATATTTATTTTAATTATATTTCGCGAGAAAATGTATAATATGTATGAAATTAAACAATTAATAATCTCTTGAACATGTTGTGAAAAACTGATCGCGAAAACCGACCGCGAAAATCGACCGCAAAGATATGAGATGCGTGTGACTATGCATGTATATTATGCTATATTATGCTAAACGCACCTTGAAAGTATCGCGAGACATGCAGAATAAATAACGTGAGATCCAGAAAAAAGAACTTGCCGCACGAGTAACATCGATATTATAATTGAATATTACAGTTAATCGATAATCTCAAATAAAGTATCAAACAAGAAAATAATTTCAAATTTAAGCATTCCTGACAAAATATATTGAAATCTCACGTCATATTATTTTATAATACTTTATACATATATCAATTCTTTAATTAAAATGGATAGGCTACGAGATATTAGTTGGCCGAATACATCAATAATCTTCATATTTTGCGTAATTTCTATGATGTAATTCGACTATTTTCAACATGAAAAATGAGCTCGACATACTTCGATTTATAGAGCTCTATGAAATCACGTCTCTTCGATAAATTGAATGTATTAAATAAAATGTGAAATTATTTGTAACCTATCTATTTTAACGTAACGGATCTACGAAACATATCAATCTACAATCTACGATCTAAAAATGTAGATTCCGTTACTTTAATAAAAAAACTTTTCGCTCACCGACACGATGCGCAGCGGCGGATTTGTATCTACGTTGATCCTGCAATGGCGCCCGACGCCTCCTCTTCCACTCAGGTGTCGTCCTCTCAGGTGTCGTTGTCTCAGCTGTCCTCCGACACATTCGCGAACTTACACTTCCGTTTGTAAAGTCACTTGTCACTGTATCCGAATTGCCACCGATTGCCACTATACGAACTGTTCGATATCGTCGCACTGATATCCGCACAAATCACTGACACAAATCGCGGGAATTCAACAATCGCACGATGATATCGGTCATTGATTATTCACAGAGAGCGATCATGGTTTCTTCCCGCACTTGTCGCGAACGCGTATCACGAAAGAATAATACAATGTGCGAAGCGGCGCAGGCACCCGAGCGGTTCAACTGTCGCCGCGTGAATGACCCTGCGTACGGCGACGTAAACAACCTCTGCCGAAAACCGAGCGCGGATTCCGAGAAATGACGTAGCGCCGTGAACACTTCGGTCAAAAACAATCTATTGTATCGATTCGTTTGTCGCGACGAATATCACGCATAATTTGAAGTAGAAGTCGCATTTTAATTAAACGAATCGCAACCGCACGCGACGGTTTGTCGTGTCGCGTCGTCGTTGCGACAAATCACCGTAGAAATTATGCGTGGTCTACAATGCGAGTCGCAGAGTCGTAGTCGTAAGAATAATCGACTGCGATTGGTCAATTTCGTCAGACACGTAAGAATTGACCAATCATAGTCGACTATTCTTACGACTACGACTTTACGACTTCTATGTAGACGAGGCTTTAATGATATGATTACGGATCGCGACAATTACTTAAACGCGATTCACAAATGTTAATAACTTCCGAACGAGATGATAGCGCGCCGTAGGAGATGATCGAGATTCTCGTAGGAAATGATCGCGTTACGAGAAGCGACGCGAAGACACGCGGAACACCCGCCTCGCTCGACTGATCCGCGCCGAATGATTCGACACAATAGATTGTTCTCGACCGAGGGTGTTTACGACGCTACGTCATGTCTTGGAATCCGCGCTCGGTTTTCGGCCGAGGTGTTTACGGCGCCGTACGCAGGATCGTTCACTCGGCGACAGTCGCGTTTTTACATTTCTATAATTATTTCATTTTCCTTATACTTTACTTTACAATACATACAATATTGTAAAGAAATAATGACATTATGAAATTAAAAATATAATATCTGTACAATACCTACGGTATTTCTCTCGATTTTATATACGTTATATATAAATAATATACGTTATTTATAAATTTAAGTTTTTGTCGATTATTAACAATTACTAATAGTCGTTAGTAAGTCAAAGAGAAAAGTTTGTATACACATGTCTCGGTTGCATTTCTGGATTACTTGATACATTTTTAATTCAGGAAATATAATCAATGAATGTCACGATAAAACCAAATTGATAATACCAACAGAGACGTGTGGGGCTACTTTCTTGTGCTCATGTACTGCGCATAATCGCCGCTGCGGTGGCAGTAGTGCGCTGCACGGTGCCCAGATTTCGTGTGATCTCGCAATGTGGGGGATCTAAATTGAATTGTAAGATTTTTTTCAATCGTACGTATAACTTGTAGATCTTAGTATCGTTGTCAAACGTGTAGAGTCTCTCAATTAATACCCGATAAAAAGTGTCAAGCGCGCGAGAAGAAACATTAACCAAGAGTCACAGCCGTGACCTAACCTCAAAATCATAGATCAAAATGATTCTTTTTGGGTTAAATTTAATTTTTTTCATAAATTTGTAGGTAAAGAATCGATCAGTATTATTACTTAATTCATATTTATAATTTAATAAAAACATTCGTATGCGTTTAAATTTGTATATTATTATGTGCAGTATACGTGTATGCTATCTAAAAATGTGTACAAATTTTTTACAAGTTTTACTATTTTTATTTGTTGTACACTGACCGGCAATGAATCGTTTCGCGAGAGGGGAATTGTTGTTTCCCCACTCGTTGATAATTTGTTGGTTAGAGTGAAGAAGGGAGTTACTTTTCCTCTTGTGAAACGATTCATTGCCGATGACTGTATGTGAATAGATAAAGATTCTTACAAGTCTTTTTCTGTTGAACAGACTTTAACAAGCTTAGAACTGATAGCAAGGAAAGAAACAAATACCTGCTCTGGTTACTCGTGGACGCGGGTGTGTGGAAATGGGACCTGGTGAATGATCTAAATTGAATATTTTACACAGTACTCTTCGGCACAAGTAAAAGTAATCATTTTGTCCGCAGATAATCGATTTGGACAAAATGAGGCTATGCCGAAGGTTGACATATTGAAAGACGCGGGAAAGCTCAAGTCTACAGATATAGTTTATATGAAACGCCTGGAGGAGCAGAACTTGGAAAGGGCGAAGAGAGTACACGTCTATCGTAAAGCTAATAATCGTATGGCTATCGCTCTAGGCCTCGGAGTCATTGGAATTTACGCTTATACAATATACTCGGTTAAGCAGGAGAAATTCTTAGACGACTTTGAAGTGCCAGAAAAGACGGTCGAGGTCTGAGAAGTTAGCTAGTTTAGAAATTTGAATAAAGGGGTTTGCGGTTTATTGTGTTGAAAAGTTTATATTTTTTTGCTTAAATAATAGCTCGTAAAGTGATTTTTCCTTCCCGGAAAATCACTACCTGAATAAGTCGTCTGTTTCACACAAGTGTGTCTGCGATACAAGACTTAGCATTCGAAGATGGCCGCCCCACGATTGCCACCGCTTCTAACCGTGCGAGATTTATTGAAAATTTATCACTTGAATGCCGTAAAACGTTTGTCTCAGAATTTTCTCCTGGATCACAATTTAACCGACAAAATTGTATCAAAGGCGGGAAATCTCGCCGGGAGCCAAGTACTGGAAGTTGGTCCCGGCCCGGGTGGATTGACCCGGTCTATCCTGAAAAGGGTCCCTGAACGATTAGTAGTCGTTGAAAAGGATGAGAGATTTAAACCGACTTTAGACATGCTGGCGGATTCATTCAGCGCGATTAATGGGAAAATGGATATGGTATACGACGACATCATGAGAACGAACTTAGAGAGTCTGTTCCCGATTGAGAAAAAGAGGGAGTGGAATGACAAATCTCCAGATATCTTCATCATAGGCAATTTACCGTTCAACGTATCGACACCTCTCATAATCAAGTGGCTGCACGCGATATCCGAGCGGCGCGGACCTTGGGCGTTCGGCAGAACGAAAATGACGTTGACGTTTCAAAAAGAGGTGGCGGAACGCTTGGTGGCTGAGCCGATGGATGACCAACGATGCAGGCTGTCAGTGATGGCGCAAACGTGGACATTTCCAATACTTCGTTTTATTATACCTGGTATTCAAACGGCTCGTATATCTTACCCTATCGCGCAAATTAATTTGGCGATTTTTCACTCGCTCCGATTCGTTATTTACAGGCACAGCTTTTGTTCCAAAACCGGACGTCGATGTGGGAGTGGTGTCGTTTATGCCGTTGGTCAAACCACGCACGCAGCACGACTTCAAATTCTTCGAGATGATAACGAGGCACGTGTTCAGTTTCAGGCAAAAGTACAGCATACGATGCGTCGAGTAAGTTTATGCACTTTCTTACTTATCCCTGTCATAATAATAAACGAAATTAGCTTTTAAAAATAATTTGTCATCCCGTTTCTTTACAGGACTTTATTCCCATTAGAATGCCGCAAAGAGTTAGGTTTGATGATGTACAAATTGGCTGACTTGGAGCCGACGGTCAGACCGACGCAACTTACCATTGCGGATATCGACAGGCTAGCGACTGCTTACAAATATCTGATTGAGAAACATCCGGAGCTCGAGTTGTACAAATATCGCACATCCCGGCATTTGTTACCGTTAACAAATACGCAGAATGTTGTAGTACAGGACTGTGCAGAGATGCCGGAAGAAACGTGTACCTATTAACGGGACGATTTATAGTCTGAGACATGCCATCAAGTTTTACTTTTATTAAATCGCAGGTTGTAATGCAGCAGATTAATTCGTTACAATGTGAATTTCGGTTAGAACTGTGTGAGGAAGTCTGTAAATATACATTTATATACATACACAGTATGGCTTAATTCTTAAATAAAAATATAGTACAATGTACAATTTGCATTTTGCTTGTGTTAGACGTAGTAAAAATACTGTTATTTGGAGGAAGAGAATAATTGTGGAGGAATAAGAACAAAAGTATATTCCTAGCATTATCAAATTCTCGATGCACGCCGATTATACGGGACGTATACGGCACCCTGTATCCTTGACGCTGCTGATTCTCGCGGATTTTTCGATACTATCAATCTGCGAACCCTATGAACCTCGGATCTAATAAAGTCTACCCTATTAATATCATTTTCGCAAGGAGCGATACTGGTAAGAAGAGTCGCAGACGTGGGAAATGCGGCGGATAAAGTACTTTAACATCCGTAAATAATCTGCGAAAAGAAAACGATACCCAATACACCGGTCAATATCACAGCTACTCGTCATTTTTGAAGGGTTTAATCATTAATATTAAATAGCCCTATATATATATGTAGACATATATTATGTGTGTACTTAAAATTATTCATTAGGAATCGATAGAATTATGCGCGGCTTTCGAGGCCACGTAGCGTTTTACCTTACAGTGTCGTAGGAAACTAAAGTTTCTGCAACGTACTGTAACAACCGAACACAGATGGTTATACTTCGAATTCGGTAAGAACTAGACTTTCGTGTCGCTCGTCGACGGCAGCGTGCCAACGAGCCGAGGAAATCCTTTGGTCTAGCGTTCTCTCTCCGCAACAAATCATTACTAATTCATCTGGAGATCATGTACATTTATGCAATCGCTTAGACTTGTTCGCACTGTCGGATAGCTTCAGTGTCGCTTAAGAATGTGTTAAATCGCGATACGATAACATCGCGTTGCATACGTGCCTATTACAACTAAGTCGTTAGTTCCTTGCTACACCGCAGATCATAATATTAGGAAGAGCCCCTCGACGTTTTCGCCAAGCACCAAGGGACTGCGCGTGAGCCTGTAACGTTCTGCACCACCTTTTTGTTCTCGCGCCGTCCTCGGCCTGTAATGAATCAGTTTACCATATACTCCTACAGGTGTCAATAATTTTCTTTGCAATTTAAAATCCATCAAATCGATTTGCACTTGGAAAGAAATCAAATTAATGTTTCACCTTAAATATAAACGTCTCTTTAGAAGACAATTCCTGTATTTCGAAGTAATCTTCGAGATCCGTTTCACAACATACTATGCACTTATCAAGGTACAGCGGCTCCTGAAATAATGTCGATGATTAGAAAACGGATTCGCGTGATTAATATATTATTATTACAATATATGGGCAATAAGAAAATTTTACAGCATAAAGTATACAATGACTCACTCGTAGTAAAGAATATCGTCCAAGTTTCTCTTTGACCAGAAGTAGGGTAGCTTCCTTGATACCTATGTGCTTTGGAAAGAGCGAGTCGTCGTTAAACTCCGGATACTCGATATTCGACTGGAAATACAAATGTCATTTGTATTTGCGCACAAAACTGTTTTATAAGAGATCTTTAAAGACGCATTCATGTTTACCTTGCCGTTTGTGACAAGCATGGCAGTAACAGGTGCGAGTTTAACGGTTCGGCCGCGTCTCCAGTTATTATCAGTCGGCTGCGCCACTAGAAGACGTCCTTCGAGGACAAACCTAGCTTCTTCGTGTGCCCATTCCAGGATCTCGACGGCCATCTAGCATAAATTTAAAAAAAATGTTAACAGGCATGATTAGAGTTGCATGATAATTTATACTTGGAAGTTAAATAAGTAGCAAAAATAAAACAAACTTAAATATAACACACCTTTCTCAGCTTGATGTTCACCATGTCCTGCTCGCCGATGGACCGTCTGCCATTTTGAATAATCGATATTCTCCTCCACAATTTCGTCGATGTAACATCCTTCGCCTCCTATCGATCAAGGGCGTTATTTATATTCAGCTATGTATATTTATACTTGTACAGCATAGTATACTTACAGCATTCATGTGTTCCAAGTGTAGTTCGATGTTCGTTTGAGCCTGCTTGAGCCTCTTCTTCGCTTCTTGGATGTCAGGTCGAACGAAGGGCGTCGCTTTGAGCAAACGTGCCAGAAGCAGAGGATACTTCGTTACTCTTTGGACAGGAACCTGAAAAATAACGACGCGCGAAATTAGGAATGTACGACTTATCATCCTTCGTCCCGGAGTCAAAGAGTTAGGTCGAAGAATCAAGTGGACCTTACCATTAAAAAGGAGTTCAGGTTCATCCTTCGCAAAACCGTGTTCTCCATTTGCGAGACCCTGAGGAAGATGCGAAGGAGCTCCTTCTCCTTCTCCAAATTTTGCAGCAACAAACTGGCGCCGCCTTGGCGCGTGCAGTAGCTCTCGAAAGCGTGGAGCATCCTTTCCGACTCGAGGAAGATCTTGCCCACGTCCACCGTCAAGAGGTCCTCGTCCCCGGATTCCTGCGCGATCGGGAAAATCGCAACACGTAAATCTTTGCACGCGTTCGCGTATTTAAAAGAATCGAATTACTCCTCGCGTTTCTTACCTGAGCGAGCTCCACGCTATCCTTCAGTTTCTCGGCGAGAACGAGATTGTGCTCGAGCAGCTCCTCGACGTTCAGGAAGATCGCCGACAGCTGCTCCGACGTGAGAAGGCCCGCCCTTAACATCGGCTGGTGGAACTCCTCAAGTATGATCTGGAGATCTCTGCCGTACTTCTGCTCGGTTTCCACGATTTCCGTGATAATCTCTTTCCGTTCCGCGCGCTTCTTCGAGCACTTCCTGCACACGAAAGGCGCATAAACCACACCGCTGAAAAAAAATCAGAAATAAAAATATTTGTGCGTGACGACGCGACAGCACGAACGTTATGAGGAAGTTGCTATTGAGACAGATTTTTCTTTTTAATGTCGGATGAAAGCGAAGGCGAGTCGAGTAACAGTGCTCGCGACTGTTACGAATTTGTATGTGTAATTTACGATCGCGGATGAAAGTAACTGTCGCAACTTGCCAGACGCATATTGCATTATCCATTCATCAAGCGTCAACTGCGCTCCTCGATAACGGCGAACTTTCGTTCTCGGGCAAATAAAATCGACGGGAGAAAGTGGCCCACTGGTCTCCCCCGCGCCACTCTGGTCGCGTAATCTAGCCGAGCGAATTCTCAGGTACGAATTCTAGACATGTTCGATAGCTTTGCTTCGACCAAAAAAAAAAAGATACAGACACGCGTTAACTAGTCGGAGAGCTAGCGTTTCCGGGCGAGGACATTTTCCCCGCTTGATTTCTTATCAGCGACGACGATCGCGTTTCCGGGTATGGACGCAATAATTCGGGAGAAGACATTTTCCCCGATTGGTTTCTCTTATCAGCGGCGAAGATCGGCTAACGGCGCGGATGGATGTCACGGCTGTGAAAAGTTCGCGACCGTAGCGAAACGGCATTAGTTTCTCGATTCGCGAGATTCACTCCTGGGAGGCCGGGACGCAGAACGGCACTTTGTTCGTTGGATTTATAGTTCAGAGGCGAATCGAGCGAGTCCCGCGCGGAACTCGCGGCAAGCCGAATCTCTCACGGTCGAAACTCGGCCGCACGGCCGAGTGGAGGATACGCTCTAGCGAGGACTCCGGGACCGTTATATCCTCTCTCTCCGGATCATCGAGCGCTATCTGCGCGAATCCGGCTCGAGGTGATAACAGTGGACGATTTAGGACGTCGGGATGCATTAAGAACGAGTTTCGCGAGGCTCTTCGACATGTGCGTTTACGTTCATTTGCGTGTCCGGCGACGCAAAACGGCACGCGAAACCATAGTACGACTGGTAGGTCCACTCCGTCATTTGTTTCGTCTTGCGTCGATCCCTTCTGCGTATCCGACATTGCGCTGGGCAGGCCAATGAGAGGAAAGTCGTATGTGTGGCAGTGTGGCTTTGATGAGTACGCATAGACGTATAATATGTAGACTGCGCATTTGGCTGAAGAAGTGTACAAACTTTGGAAAAAGACAACGTACGTCGAGTGGTCGCCCTCTATCATTCCCCTTGCTCTTCTGTTACCCCACTGTTTATTAGACAAAGATGAGGTGACCACTCAACTGTCAGCTATCTCGTTCTGAAGTTTGTACGTGTTCTCAACACGGGAATGGTAGGGAACGCGCGGTCTATTCTTACAATAGCTGCTTTCCTTTTACACTTAAGTGATACTGAGTCACTCAGTTATGTGAGTATTTTATACTCGGATATGACGTCATTAATGTGAGTCTATTAAACTCACTAAAGCACACGGTCTTGATCGTGTGCAAAAACTCAGTTAAATCTGGTTGAATCTCACTTCTCAAGAATCAAAAGGAACATGCATTCAACTGAGTTACGACGGCACAAGTGAGATTTATCTGAGTTTTCATGTAAAAGGAAAGCAACTTATGTCTATTATGTGAGTACGTATATACACACACATCGCTGGATCCTGCCCGAGTGCATGGCGGAGTGCCACGTGATTGGGACCGCAAAGATCAAAGGGACCGACGAGAGATAAACGTACTAGTTATAACCATAGATGAAACTAAAGACGCGAGGCTGAAGTGTGAGAGCCTGAGATGTCCGTCGAGGCGTTTTCTCTCCCGTATCTGTAGCACCGGACACCAAGCAAACTGTGTATAACGGTTTCGATTCCCGATTTCGAGTCTCTACTCACCTGTCGGTTATCAGGGGGTCCAGCCGCTGCTCGCAATCCTCGCACAGCTTCGTGGCCCCGGAAATTACCTGCGGCATTCCACCGAGGAGACTCCCCGGGCTGGAGGAGACGTTGCCCGTTCTCCAGCGCCTCGCGACACAGCGAGTGCTACTGGCTTGGCTGCTCTCAGATCCGACCCCGCTGTCGGTTCTCTCTATGTCGACCGTTCTCGACTGCGAAAACGATAAGGGGAGATTAGAATCCCACGTTAACTAGTGACGTACGTTCGGCACTTCCGAGATCCCGGAAAGAAAAGGTTTACCTACGACGAATCTCGCTTTGGCGCCGATCGGTAGCTTCGAACTCACCTTCAACGCCTCCGGCGAGCTCGTCAGGATGATATTGCACTCCTCACTGCTGTCGGACACGTTGGAGATCTGCGAGCTCTTGGAACTGAGGTCGCCCAGGCTGGTCTCCTTCTGCTCGTACAGAGCCTCCAGGTCTCCCTCGGCATCGTCCTCCTCGTCCTCGTCCTCATCCTCGTCCTCCTCCGCGGGGCGCGCGCGGTCCTTGGAATCCATCAGAAAGCTCAGCAATTCGAATTTGGTGGAGATATTGTTCTCGTCATCGGGCGACGTCGACATTTTCTTGAAGAAATCTTCGGGACTCTTGGACAAGTAGGTCTCGGCCAGGTCCTCCGAGTTGGACTTCTTGAAAACTTCCTCCGACAAATAGGGACCGAGAAACTGACCCGGCGTGACTTTCTTGTAGTATTCCACGTCCCCGAAGTAGATTCTATCTTTGATGTAATCCTCCGTGGGTGGCGGACTCAGCGGCAACGGTGGCGGCTCGTCGGGTATCTCCTCGTAGATCGGCTCCTTGATCACCTCGTACGGGTTCTCCTCGAGGAAGAGATTCGTCGAGATAAAATCACCATCGGAGTTCAAGCTGGACGAACGCGAGTAATTCGCCTCCAGAGTAGACTCGGAGCTTTCGTACTCTTTGCTCTTCAGCAAGCTCTGCTTCAGGATTTTCAGGATTACTTGGCCGCTGTCCTCGTCCAGGATCTCACCGTTCTCGCGAGCCTTTCGTAGGGAATCTTCAAGCAGCTTGGAGATCAAAGCCTCCTTGGACAAGCCGGACAGTTTGGAAGGACTTTCGACGTCCTTGAACCGCGACTTGGACTCCGGCCGCGCTGTTCTTTCGTCCGACGCGTAAAATCTCGAGGACTGATTAGAATTGGAAGGTTTAATCTCGACGCTTAGCCTCTTCTGTCTCTCGAAATTCGCCGCCGGCGGTTCCACGTATCGACACGACGAAGTGTCGTCACTGGACGGCGCTGGTACCTCGCCATTCATCTTCGGATTCGTCTCGCCGTTTTCGACGATGCGATTATCCTTCCCGGCCTGTTTGGAACGCGAATCGTCGTTCGCCGACTCGACCACGATGTTCGACTTGTAATTCTGGAGTATCACCAGAGTGCGATTCTCCACGGAGTTCTGGACCTTCGGCGGGTTCTCCGAGTTCACGGAGATCACCGTCGGATTGCACACGCTATCCTCCCCGCCTACGCTGATAGTCACCTTGTTACCCGGCGTCAGTTCCGCGTTTGTATTTTGATCGCCGTTGATAAGGATGGACGTTCTTTTGGCGCCTTTCTGACCGGAATCCGGACCGATCTGCAGCCGATGTACCAGCGGCGACGAGCGCGGGCTCACCGTGATCTTGCAAACGTTGCTCTCGGCAGAGTTGATCTCGATCTTCGAGGATCCGTAGGAGCTCGTCGAGTTCCACGACGCCGTCGATGCCGAGGAGACCGTTCGCCGATGATCCTTGATCGAGTTGACGGGACTCTCGTCCGCGCTGGAGTCACCGACCTTGAAGCGATGTCTCTGCCTACCGGGCGGCGGAGACCAGCTTGTAGGTCTCATCGTACGGAAATGTTCGTTGCTCGCGTCGGAAATGTCGCTGCGCGAGTCTGACGGCGGTTCAGCCTCCTTCTCGGCATTATCAGCAGTCTTCCCGAGAATTTCCTCCACGTTTTTGCTCGCCCTGACCTCGCAATCGGACTCCTTGCCCGTTTCTCCCTCGATTTCTTCCTTCCTGCTTTTCCTTCTCGGCGAATTTTCCTCGTCTGCGTCCTCGCGCGAAACTGCACACGTGGACGACGAGGAGGATTCTTTGATTTTCTTGCCGAGACTGAGCCGCATCGTATCCGAGAACAGGATGTCACCCGCCGAGATTTTCGGTTTACTGAACGACCGATCGCTTTGACTCCGCGTCAAGGATTTTCTGGAGTTATCTGCGGGCAGCAATCGAGAAGGAAGCAATCCGTAATTAAAGGAACTAATGACCGTGAAATTTTTATTTCATAATATATGAATATATTCACGTATCTTTCAACAATTACATTTAAACTATGCAGTATTCCGAATAAAATGTATCACTGACACATGCATACTTATAATCGCGCATAAACCTATACCAAACATGCAACATATGAAGTCCGACGTATCAAAAAGTAAAGTAAGTTATATCCGTTCTCCTTTTCAGTTCGGTTAAAAAAATATATCCGTCTATATCCTGTTACGAGACTCGCAATTAATCTCAACTACAAAAACAAATCAAGCATTACTCGGTTGTGAAAATTAGCTGTATTGTTGATACCGTTTCCGGTGAAACAGATAATTTTCTTATCTGACAGATCTCTTTAATAATTAGCTGCAACATTGGATAAATCGAACTAGCGCGTTATGCTCGTAATAACAATTTTCAAGCTCGGGTGAAATTAACGATGTATATCATTTTATGTTGCCTACGGAAGCTCGGCGACTTATTTTCTTCAGTTCTGTTTTCTTGCGTTTTGTATTACCTAATAAAAGTAGAAGCATTTCTCCTCCCTTTGCACAAAGCGAGAATTTCCGTTCGGGTCTGGAGAACGTTTGCAACGCTAAAATTCCCCGGAAGGAAAACCGCAGATGTGAAGCATGAAGCTGGAATTGGATACCCACGAAGAGTACGCTCGGCGATTTGATGCCAAAATTTACTCGGACGCATGTCTGAGAAAGTTTATGCTACTTCTTAGCAGATTTACGACGGTATCGCTTCATAGTAATGTATAACTGCATTCGCAGAAGGAAAGTACACTCTCAACTTATTCTTTCCAGTAAAACAATCGCACTACAATACATCCTAGTAAGAAATTCCAATGAAATTAAAGTGTTAATGTGCTCGTACTCTCAGCAATTCGAAATAATTTTAATATAATTGTATTGTTTTCTATCGCACACATGTTGCTGCTTCATGATCTACTTCAGATTAGAAATTTGGAGTTTACTTGTATTGTTATTTACAGAGGCGTGGAATCTTCTACATCCATAACTTTAATTTACTAACGAGTACTGAAAGGGATCGGTTTGTGTGCCAGGTATCATTTATCTTCGTCGATTTCTCAATATATCTCGTTCAATTCGTTTGTTACGGCACCAAAGTTCAACACAAAGTTAACTATCATCGAAGGCTTCTTTTGATACGCGTCCCTAGTGACTGGCGAAAGCGCACAGATTTTTGGTAGCAAACGAGCTCGGAATTTCTCGCCGCGTGAAAATTCAACGGGTTTTCCACAGCTGCTCCACTTTATGCGGCCGCCAAGAATTTCCGAGACGCGTGCGATTATCCGGCCGCAAAAGCGATCGCGCAAATCGCCGATCCGCCTCGTTTATGGCTTTATGACTTGGATCAACCTCACGCACGCGAAAGAAAAGATGAGCTGCCGCCGTCACGAGGTTTTGCGAAACTAAGTATTGTGCCGCAACAGTTGATGAGCCTTCTTTGCGCGGATTATACCATGTTGATCATCAGCTTTGCGACAAATTTGACGCCAGTACGGACGCCTCATAAAGTGCTTTCCAAAAGATGCGCCTGTCTCATTTTTAGGTTTATCATATTTTAGAATTTCATGTAATAATATTTTAAATATCATTGCAAGAAAGAACCGATATATCTAAAATTTGTATTTAAAAAGGCTAACATTTAATATAATTATTAATACAGTATTGATGCAATTGCACGATAGCTAAAATTCCTTAGCTCGAAGTTCATTGAAAGATGCGAAAAAAGATGTTCGCTGGCCTCTGTTCCCAAGTTTCAATTATCTGGCAAATAAGGCGATCGCAAAAAGACCGAGCATTTACATGTAGGAAATGTAAACAATGGGTTAAGAAAAAGTGGCCAACAAAGTGAGAGAAAGAGAGATGCTGAAATGAATATTGTTCTGAAACGCTCTAGGGCTCTCCTCTACGAAAGGAAAGCACGAGATGAGCGGTGTACAACGACGGTTCCTTGTTCGCGCGTGAATTTACGCCACCGCGTGTAGAACGAGTGAAGAAGACCGCTGATGATGTACGGACCGTGAATCGCCGCGGTGTGAAGAAGGGTTTATCGAGCCGCACTGCCGTCTCATCGTCGGCGCGAACGAGTGAAAACGTGAGAGATCTCTAAAAAGCATATAATTACATGGTTCTGGACCGTGCGCGCGCGGATCAAGGGAACGAACCGATGATTTATGAGACCCGTGGGTAAACAACGACGGCGCGAATGAGTCAAGGTTCCCCACGAGCTGCACGATGCAGGTGCATCCATTACAGGCGCAGCACGTGGCTGGCGCAGCCTGTGCGCTTATGTTCATGATCGATGATATCTCTAAAATCTATCGAGTGTTCATCGGAAAACATTTTTTCACGCATTCATTTCCTTCAATTATATTTCATCTTTTTCATTTATTTTTTCGTTATTTATATATTTTTTTTTATTACTTTGCATCATGGAAGCTCATGCGGAATGTATGCGCGTTAATCCAGCTACGATACAAAATGTGTGTTTCATCTGAAATCTACTATTTTAAAATATAAAGATGGAATGAGATTCTTCGTGATGGAATGAAAAATCATTCCATCTTTACAACTTCCCAACTGATAATTTATTATAATATCACGAGACATGGTAGCGTCTCGCGCCAAGTATAAGCGCAGCTAGAACCGCGCGCACGCGAGACCGACCGTGTAGTTTACTAGTTTAACTCTGTTGTTTGTTATATGTTTAAAAAATCGTGTACAAACTGTGAGTTAATGGTAACAAAACAGCAAATAAAAATTTTAATTTGCATGTATTTTAAACGTGATCCAAATAGCGCAACAGACACGCCTCAATTTAATTACGGGAAGATTGGCTGCAGGTTATTAATTTTCAAAGTGGAAAGAGCGTGGCGAAAGCAATCCCCTGCAAAGCATCGTCATTGAGTTATTACATTACTACTGAATTACCGTACGCGCAACACAGAACGTGAAACTGAACGAAAATAATTCGCGATATGCATCGCGCGCTTGCATGAAGATCGTTCGTCCGTCCGCGCGGGAGGAGAAACGAGTGTAAAAAGATTCTTGCTTGGGAAAAGAAATCGGCGTTTAGATTTTATAATTCGAACGCGCCGAGTTCGCTCGTGCCTGAGCTTAGAAAGTAGACTGGAAGTGACTAATTAAAACGTCCCGCGAAGGAGGAACAGAGATGGATTGCGCAAAGCAATGAATGGAGATGCTCTGTCTTTAGAGTGCACGTGCATACAAGTATTATGCGCCGAATATCCATTTTTGAGAAAGAACCGTAGAGCCATTTAACTCCTGCCCCCCCTTTTCACGCGATTTGAAATTTAAAGTTATTCAGAAAATAACAATTTTCCAATGCAAAATTATCTTACAAGTTTTTTTTTTAATTCATAAGATTTTATATCTCTAATGTTTCTGATATTTTTTTAACGGTTTATAATTTGCATCTCGCATGATTAACTGTAGTCGTCGTCGCATAATAAATTATTATTTTCTAAGCAGGTACGCTTAATGACTTTCTTCGTAAGATTAATGATTTGCATTAGTATGGAAGCGATAAATAACTAAACGGATGGAACGAGGGTGCGAAGAGGAGAGAAAACCTTGGTCCGTCAGGCCTACGAGGCGTCTCGGTCGCTCGCTCGCCCGCAGTTATCTAACGTGTTGTCGCGCGGTGCATTTACACCGGAAACACGATCACCGGAAGCCATCGTAGGGCTATCTCTGTTGTACTCCTCGCTACACGCACAATGTCGCGAACGTAGAGGTTTGCATTTCACGAGCGGCCATCGAGGGCGGACCGAACGTAAAGATATGAGAGAAAAATTTTTTTTAATGGTTTCACATTCCCAACACCCTCTGTGCAAATCACGTTTCATTTTTATTTCTTTATGACCGAATAAATTACATAACATTTGAAAAGAAAGTCAAGTTATATAAATTTTCTAATTAAGAATTTTAACTACAGGAGGATTGACTGTCAGAGAAACCAAATTACGAAAACGATAATAATGTAATACGTTACATGTTCCTTGTTGCGTAAAGTCGCGTAAAATACAAGTAAAGTCGCGTTCTTTTTTTTTCCTTGCGCTCAATTCGCCGAAGATTCCCATAAATCTATTCGACGGTGCTGCGACTAAAGGAGACGTTTAGTTAATCGGGACCTACGGCTATCCAACATTGGTGCAACGGGGCTTCAGTCTCATTCTAAGACGTGAATGACTCTTAACGTCTCTCGGAGAGAAAACTGTCAGCTATCTTGAACTTTACTGCCGTGCTCGATTATTGAAGCATAACTGCTGAGCTACATGTTAACTCGCCTCGATCAGTCGACGTATCGCGAGCAAATGCGTCGGGCACCAAAAAGTGCATCGGCATGGTCATCATCCACGTAGTATCGTACAATTACCATTGCACCATAACACGTGCAGTATTCTGTTATACCACTGCCGCTGTAACCGCTGTTAGCATTGAACGTGACTTATGACGACGGGTGGAGATCGCGCACCGAATATCAATTAATCGCTAATAATTAATACGACGCGTGTAAAGAGTCACGCGGCGAAGTCGTTAACGCAACGTTTCTATTAATAGGACGAATTCACGTAACTCTCTTTGTTTTTTTGCCCCCCCCCTGTCGAGGCCGGCGCTCAAACGAGCCGCGTACAAGGCACATTTCAGCACTCCGACGTTACTGCCAATCATCCGAGTTAATTCGCACGACTTTTTCCCGTCACGTCTTATCTCTCGTGTCAGCGTGCAGACTCAATTTGCACCGCGAGCTCCACATTCTCGAATCCGTTCGTCACGTCGTGAACGTCAGACCTGGTTCCGAAGCCCTTTTCGAGAGAGATCTAATTACGCGTAATAGCGACGCGGAAAATTGACGGAGACTCGCGAATTAAGTCTTATTGTTAGATGCACGCGTGACACATAAGAAATGTTTCGTAGAAAAACACACACGGAGAAAAATATTCGATTAAATGTAATCGGATAATCCAATTACGTAATAACAAACGGATATATCCGATGAAAAATATGGCTTTTCGATCGAGTTTCATCGGTAGCTGCATCTCATCGGATCGATACATAATTTAATCGGAAAAATTAACCATCGGAAACACTATTTGATTGAAAAATTTGTATTTTTGCTTCTTTTATTAAACACGTGCCAGTTACGGTCGACTGAAACTTACTCATTACTACACTGAGAAAAATGTCCGATTAAATATAATCGGATAATCCAATTACATGATAACAAACGGATATGTCCGATTAAATTGTATATCCGATGAAAAATTTGATCGGTTTTTCAATCGAATTTCATCGGATAAATTTCATCGGATATATCCATAATTTAATCGGAAAACGTAATCGGAAAAATTAACCATCGGACATACTATTTAATTGGTTTATCCGATGAAAATTTTTCTCAGTGTATTTAATTTGTTTGTCCGATGGAAATTTTTCTCAGTGTGACGAATATTCCACAATATTCTAATTGATTTTCCTTACCTTAGCGCTGGTATCTAATTAGCTAAACTTTTCTTCCCATTTCGACAAAATACCGCGCTCTACCGATATAAATCTCGACGCGATAGAACAATGATGTTGTGGCAGCGCGAAAGAAATTGCCGATGGAAATTATTTCATACTCTGTCGGAAGCCACTAGACTTTCACAAAATTATATTTTCAATCGCGGGAGCGAACTTCCGGAATTCGCGGTAGACTTCGCGAACCGGCGCTACGTGATGCACTTTGTTATCGGAAGCACGTGCGCTCGATGCGATCAGCGAGATCGCGTTTATACCGAACCGCGGAAATACACGCGTCCCTTCCTCTTCTCCTCTCCCCCCTAAAACAAAAAATAGACGACGGAATCTGATCGGATCGTCACCGATCGAATTAGTATGCAACTATTCCTCCTCCCTCGGCGAGGAGGTTCACGATACGCCGGCGGGCCGCCAGCGGCGTGCCGATAAATATGTACACGTTGTTCCGTATAAGGCGGACAACCGTCGCTCGCATTGTCCCCGATCGTTTCGTATCTTTCTCACGCGTCCACTTTCGCGGGCTTTCTCTGTCTCTCTCTCTTTCTCTCTCTTTCTTTCAACACGAGTGCTCGGGAAACGCGAGCCCGCAGCACGATAACGCCGCCGCGGTGTTCGCTTCGCGATAAATGCGCAACACCGTTTGTTAAAATATCTGAAAAGATATACTTGGGCAAAAATAATAAATACTCGCTTTAACGCCCTCCTTTTGAGAAAGTTAAGAGAAACGGTTCTATTATGATGAACGGTAGTGTTGTTCTCTCTGCATGTCGGTTGCTACCCGTTACGATGGACAGGCGAGAAATGAATTAACATAAATTTTACGAGCGACTTGGTAAGAATTAGCGTGTCGTGATTTTTACAGAAAATATCGTTTTGTGTATTCTATACCTAAGAAGGCGCGCGGTGAGCATCGAAAAAATTTGTAACGCGCTGCTACGAGAATGTACTTTTGGGGCAAGCAGCCAGGATAATTTGTCAGCTTGATGCCAGGCTAGCCCTGACCTTACACACTTTCGAATGCTCCAGACACGACTCGCGGGGCGCCTTTAGGCGCCTTTTAAGAGCGAGCCAAACTGCCCGAGGATAAGACTCAGGGTCGTCAGGATTCGCTAACCTTTCTCCTCGTGTCATCGACAAAGCCGTCTTAAGGACGGTTACCCGCGGGTTTCAGTCCCGCCTTTCAAGTCGCGTGTCCGCCATTAATTCGTATTCGTGTTAACTTGCCAAACTTTGCGCACGACAAACATCCATTCGTGTAACTGGCAAGAAACGATCGTTACCTCCGCAAAATGAGGAATAAGCTACGTACATATTGGTATTTTCACTTGTATTTCTCCGAAGGAAATCGCGAATCGCGGAGGACCCGCTGACGATCTTTAAAATGTTCGCGATCAAAACTGCCCGCCGTTAGGGGAACCGTGCGCGAGCCGTTATCCTTGAACGCGTAACTTTTTCTCGAAAGTTCAGGGATAGCCTGATAAGTCGTGTCAACCGTAACGGCCATTAATCATAATGGCGTATTAGCATAATGACCGGAGGGGAGAGGCTCCTGACCGACGATGATAACGACGATAAGCGCTGACGAGTCGGTGCAAGATTATCGATCCGCAATGGACGAAGATCCCGCGATATGAAAGAGCCGCGTTGCACTTTTAAGGCCCGTCTACATAGGACGCAAAACGCAGGACGCAGACGCGCACGCAGGATGATGTTTCACTACACGCAACGTACACGCATTCGCAAATCAGCCATACGCGACTATAGTTGAACCAAAAGATAAAGTTGGTTCAACTATATCGCGTATAGCTGATTTGCGAATGCGTGTACGTTGCGTGTAGTGAAACGTCATCCTGCGTGCGCGTCTGCGTCC
>NW_011967245.1:2469685-2495544 GCF_000949405.1 Vollenhovia emeryi | reverse complement strand
CGCAACGTACACGCATTCGCAAATCAGCCATACGCGACTATAGTTGAACCAAAAGATAAAGTTGGTTCAACTATATCGCGTATAGCTGATTTGCGAATGCGTGTACGTTGCGTGTAGTGAAACGTCATCCTGCGTGCGCGTCTGCGTCCTGCGTTTTGCGTCCTATGTAGACGGGCCTTTAGACCGCTAATTTCCGCATGCGAGATGAACCCCTAGACGACTGTAAGCGCGTAATCCCCGGGGCGAACTGGGCCCCGTTCGCGATCGTGAGGTGTCCGTTATAGTTATCACCGCAGAGAGACTGATCATTAATTTGCTCCTATATTATTAATATAGCTACTAATACGGCTCCGAGGTAACAGTTATAAAATTAATATTTTGAGAAATAAATCACATGGGAATATCGCCGTGAAACGTTTCACGCTAATATTATCTCGCATACACTATCGGGAAAATTACAGTTAGTACGTGAAAAGAAATAAAGGACATTGACATTAATCGTGACGAACGCAACAATCGAAGAAATTGTACATGTTTAAATTATGTGACCCTGTGGGCATGAAATTAATTTCTCAAAGAAAATTTGAAGAACTGGATGATATAAATAAATAATTTATAACGTACGCTCCCTCACGTGTCAAGTAATAAGGCATGAAAGAAATTTCTTAGTACGCCACGAGATAAAAGAGAAAAAGTCAAGTTAAGTTCCTCCTTCTCACAGTGTCGTAAAATCAATATATAAAATTATTTCTATCAAGTACTTGTTATAAGAACATTATGAGTTCTATCTATGATTTCATAATAAAATCTGTTAACGATCGAACGAAATTTCATTTCTAGAATGGAAACACGTTTCTCTGGTCTCCTTAAATTCAACGCAGTAGAAAGTACACAATCCATAGATAAAATGCTAATGAAAATTTGTTAGCCCGAACTTGATTAAATTATAACGAATAAGTTGATTATGCATGCGATTGATTTGGAGATTTCATAATAAATCAGGACTTTACCTTCGGACTTCAAGATCAGATCCTTCTCGTCCACGGCGATGCCCGGCAGACGGTCCTTCAGCTCCTCGATCTCAATCTCCAGCTCGGTCTCGTCCTCGAGCCTGACGGTTCTCTCGTCCGACAAATTCTCTCTCCTCTTCTCCGGTGATATCCTCTCCCGCTCTCTGGGAACGTCGGTCTTCGAGGAGGATAGCGAGTTGTTGAGTGAGACTCGCGGCTCGTTACCGATCTTGTCTTGAACTTGCTTCTTGAACTCGGCGGAACGATCGAACTTCCTGGACGGTACGAACTTGTCTATCTTGATCCTGTCAGGACCGGGCGGCGCGGTTTTCTTCACTTCCGGCACGATCCTCGGCTCCTTGTACCTGACTTTGTCCACCTTCGGTGGATCCCTGATGTTTGGGATCGTGATGAAGTTGTGTTTCTCCTGCTGCTCCTGCGGCACAATCGGCGCCTCCTCGCGTTCCTCTTTGGGCTCGGGGCTGTTGTCCCGCTGCTCCTTGCCGCAATTGGCGATTCTGCCGATCCTGCTCCACGAGAGTCGCGTCGCCTCGGACGGCTTCTCGGGCGCGAATATCACGTTGTCGACGTTGAAGAGCACGTTCTTCCTCTTGCTCTCAATCACCCGGCCGCGCTTCAGGATGCTCTTCAGCGTCTGCCGGGCCTCTTTCAATCGCCTCGGCGGTCTCTTTGGCGACACCTTCGGTATCGGGATCCTGGTGATCGGCGCCGGCACGTCGTCGTCGTCGTCGTCCGATATCTCTCTGCGCCTCTCGTTGAACACCCTGATCCGTTGACCACCGATCGCCGCTACGGCACTCCTATTCGGTATCCTCTCGATCGACTTCACTTTCGACGGGTCGAACAGACTGGACGACTGCGTTCTGAGGTCGTCCTGCTCCAGCGCGTTGTCCGACAGATCGTCGCTCAGATCGTCCTCGTCCTTCTGCTTCTTTAGTAACAAATACGGATTCACGTCGCACTCGAGGATGCTCTTCCGCGAGTCCGCGGTAACTGACGTTGTTGTTCCGTTCTTCCACTCGTCCTGGCTGATCTTCTTCTGATTCGCCTCCCTCGTTGGCTTCTGTGGGACGCGAGTCAGCTTGGCGGACGTCGTCGCGACGGAATGAGTTCGCGAGTGACTCTCCGGAGTCTCGTCCAGCATCCAATCGTCCGAGGACGCGCCGCCGCCGTTGATGAAACCGGGTCGCGATTTACGATCGTCATAGCTCACTATCGCGCTCGGCTCCTTGTCGAACCACTCGGATCTGGACGACGACAGCGACGCACCCTCGTTCGTGCCCTTTCGCTCCTTCGCGGCGGCCCGCGAGACCATACTCTGGCTCCTGGAATCTCGCTGCGAAGATGGTCGATGCGGCGAGATGCTGCGCGCCCGCGATCTCGGCTCCACCAGCCGGTTCCGTCGCATCTGGTCGTACGGATCGTCGATAGCGGTCCTCAGCACGCCTAACAAATAGGTTTAACCGTTGTATTCGCGAGAGGAAATCGTCCCACAGCCGTTTCGACTCGACTTGCTACGCCGACCTAGATCTCCAGATCGAACGCGAATAATGAAATTTCTGACGACGCTCATTTCGGTTTCTAATATGGATATCAGAGAAATTATACTCTCAAGAGGCGCGTCTCTTCTGGAATTTAAACTAGTCCTTAATCCTTTAAGATTTACAATTTAGCACGCTACGTATTAGCTTGCTAATAGTCTGAATATTTTCATACTTTTCATTACCAACAACAGTTATAACGTCAATTTTGTTTGTCATAATACATTTCCGAAAGAAATTTGTGTCGCGTGTAGAAACGAAAAATACAACGTAACACACTAAACATTAGTTTCGTCAGATTGCCCGTATAATAATAAAATTCCAACTTTCATTCGACGACACAGCTGGCCACATTTGTTAATTAACCGGTCAATGCGGAAAATTTATTGCGAAAACTATTACCTCAGCCAGGGTTTGAACCTGGACCTCCCTACACTTTAGGCGGGCGTCTACCACCAATTCGACCACCGAGGCACTAAATTGTAATACACCGAATTTCTTTCGTTCGTTATCGTTATCTGTATTTACTATCGAGTGGTTAAAAGAGTGTAATCGGATGACCAATTCACAAAACAGTAGAGATAATTATCGCGAGAACCATTCGAGTGTGAAGTACCAATTGCCTGAATCGAAAGGTCACTGCTCTACATTTCCAACGATTCGCCAGGTATCGTTTGTGGCGCACGTCTCAAAGCGTCTCTCTTCCCTCGGCGAGCAGAGAGATGTAATCTAGTCTAAAGCGATTTAAATGCAAACCAAAGTAGGTGTACGAGAGCATCGGTCGCTGAATAAAATTCAGTTATCTCGCCCGCGGCCGAGAACTTTCTGCGCTTCGCCGCATGCACGCTATCTCGAACGCGAGCAAGGAGAAAATCTCTAATACGAAGAACGCGTACAATTAGAGCATGAACATCATCGGCGGCACGACAGGCGGGAGCTCTCGCGGCCCGCCCTCGCTTATCTCTCGCGCTCGGAACAAACACCCTCCGTACCTCACGACACGCACGCGGCGGGAGGTTCCACTTGGTAGATACCTCTTTCTCTAACGCGTCCCGGCATCATACGACACGAGAAAGCCATCCCACGTATCATCACAGAACGCCGATGCTATCGCTCGCGAGTGTCTCGAAGGTAAAAAGATAAATAAACAAAAATAATCTCCGTGAAATAACCGAGGATGTAGATTGATCGGGCAAGAGAGCGGAGGTTTGTGCGAACAATCGTGTCCGCTGGTAGCCGAGGACGCGGAATAATCGCGGTGTACAATGGAATAAGCGAAGATGTGCAATTTACTTACCGGCGAGGCTCGGCCGGGACCTCGAGGACGACGGTAGCCGGCAGGTTCCTCCGAGGGGCAGACCGGCCACCCGGTGGCCGCCGCACTTGCGGCAGCTGCCGAGCTTCCTTACGGTGCCGGCGAGGAACTCCGGGCAGGAACATACCACGAGCAACGGCGCCGCGCCCGGTGGCGGCGGGGGTGTCAGGAAAGGTCGCGGCGGGTCATGCCCGACGAGCCGTGACGATCTGACCGTGCCGTACAGCCACGGATCGCCGCTGTAGATCATCTGACGGGAGAGCACGCTGCCGCCGCTTATGGTGCCCCAGCCACCCTTGCCGGGGTCATCCCCGGGGTGCTGATGCTGCCGCGACAGGCCCAGCCGCACGCTCCACGACTTCTTGCCCTTGCTCAGGGTATCGTAGCTCTGCGGTCAGTCAAGGGGGAAAGGCAATTGAGCGGGGGTTGATAAATGAAGGGTCAGGTCGATGAAGCAACATCGATCATATTTACATTATTTATCGTATTGTAACATCTGAGGTGCATCGATCTTGAACATAATTGCAATACACACTGATGGAAAAGTATGTAGCATTTATGAATATTGCATTTGCATATGACGACAGTTTCGCCGCAACGTGAGAACTTCCACGCCACGTCGGGACGGCGACAGCATAATTTTCCGGCCTGATAGACACGCGCATTTTTGATAATTGCCAATCTCCCGTCACTTTTTATATATAAACGGAAGCATCATCTCCACTCATCTCTGATAACGTAATACTATATCGCTCGGGGTGTATAAATTACTTTAACCATACATTCGTTGTCACGAAACATCCAACACGCTTTTTATCGGCGCGATTGGCGCTCGTTTCCGCGGCCGGCGGACGGAATTGGAAGTCCAGCGACAAGTCCTGCCAGTAAGAAAACGTCCGAATGTACTTGCTCCTTGTGCGTCGTGTAATTTGCGACAGTCCTACAATAAGCGACTATCGGTAATTACGGATGCATCATTCCGCTGGCTCTCTGGTCCGGCCCGTCGATACCGCGCGCCTATAATAACTTCCTGGATACGGAGAACACGCGACATTCTCTCTCCCCTGAATGGCCAGAGTTATATTCATCCGGAACACAAAACAGAGACGGCCATTGTTGCCTCTGTCATTGTCCCGGCCATCATTCTTACCTCCTTCGGGCTGCTCGCCGTGGCCACGGCATGCATACGACATCGGTATTTACGCACGAAGAAACGAAATTCCGATGCATATCGCTGGAAACTTGACAACGCGTGGCGCGTCCAGTTCCAGAAATATATATCTCTACGTCAAAATATTTTATCTCCTGTAAAGGAGAGGAGAGAATCCGTGGTATAAATTTGTGGCGACGTTGAAACATATTTTCAGATTAAACAGTACTCTCTATATTTAGACACGTGGGCGGCATTACGTATTTCCAATCGGGAAGAAAGTATCTTTAATATTTAGAATAATAATTGTATTTACATTATTTATGGCAGTAAAAAAAATATTTCTATATTGTAAAAAATGCCAGGTATGGTCCAGAAAACACTGACGTTGTTTATTAATACAATTGTTATCCTAAATATTAAAGATATTTTCTTCCCGATTGGAAACTACAATACAGAAAGATTTTCTGTATTGTTAAAAATGCCAGGTATGGTCAAGAAAACACTGACCTTGTTAATTCGCTGGCGACATTGAAGAATTCTTATTAGTTGTGTGTTAATAAAGTTTTATCATAAATTTATTATAATAATATTTAGAAGCACTGCACTTCTAAGCTTGCGAGACACGCCTCTGACGCATCGAAAGCATTCCAGAATCAGCAGAAACGAACTGGTCGATTTTTCATAGTTAAATAAATTTCGCTTCCCACGTGCCTTATCGCGGCGCGCCTTATCGCGGCTTATCACAGCAGCGAAAGCGAATTCTCGTATTGTGCATTAATCTCGTTCCCGCGGCGCGGAGACGTAGGAAAAACGCAAAAGCGAAGTGCAGTTCGCGCTGCCTTCCGACCCGACGTGCCACTCTCGTCCGCATGATTTTACCCGCAACGGGAATTGCCACGATGAGGATCGATCGACGGACCTGTCGTTTCGATTTCCCTTTAACGGCACGCACAGCCAAGAAATACGCTCGATCTCCGCTCCCCGTCAGCCTCTTCACATCCAGAAGCCTCGCGGATCGCGAGTCCCTTCCGCAAATCGCTGCTCGTCAGCCGCATTGCGTTCTCCGAAGAAGGAAGAACGGAGAGGACGTTCGCGAGGAGCCTCGATGGGTAAGCACAAAGAACCACGACGTGGAAGAAGCCACGGCTGGAGAAAAAACTGGAGGGAAGCGATAGGAAGAGAGGCAGAAGGCAAGCGCGTTTCAGGGAAAGTGAACGACGGTAGGAATCGCTTGCGATCGGTAATTTAAATTCGTTTCCCCCTTAGAGAAATCGGAGAGATAACGTCGCGCATACGTCTAGCGCTTACGATGTTGAGTCTCGCGAGAGGGAAAGAGAGAGAGAGAGAGAGAGAATCAAAGCGCGCGCGAGGAAAGAGGCTATATTTGTACGAGTATATGTACAGGTTTGTTCGTTTATCGCGAATGAACGGGTGATTTATTAATGTATGCTACCAGGGAAATGGAGAATTCGCGATATGAGTTTTACTCAGGTGAGGAAAAGGAAAATGCTTGCGGAGGATATGAATTATAATTCATCTACGAATTTATTTACATAATTATACGAATGGCAGTGATTTAATTTCATTTTTCCTGCATGTGAATATTTTTTAATAACAGTTTATTTTAAGTGTTAAAAGGTTCTTTGCGGTATATTTTCATCTGCGATAAAATAAAAATGAAATTTTTCTTTCTATCGAGTCTTTCCGTTCGCAATTTCCTTCGCGAGGCATTACGTTGCGAGAGAGATAAGAAAATCACCGAGGAGAACGACGATGAAGGCAAAACTAGAAATAGCGCAGCCCGAAAAAGTCAACGACCAACTGAAATCGTAGTATGAAGTCACTTCCCTTGGAAATGGATGTTTGGCACGGAGCGAGGCCTGTCCCGTTGCGTCTATCGAAAAACCGCCGCGAGCGAAATATGGAGAGAGACAAAGAAAGAGAGAAACGTCTCGGGAAAGGTGAGGAAATACAAGAAGTCCGGCTCGTGTCTAAGCGCGTCTAAGCGCGGGCGAAAAAGTCCGCGACAGACCGGCTTGGAGAACCGAGGAAGAGGGAGAAGACAAGGCAGGACAAGAGAGGACAAGACAGAGAAACTGGAGAACTGTTCTCGGCGACTTGTCCGGTCGTCGAGGAGAGAACCGCCACACTTCTGCGGAGTCCTTCGAGGAAACCTGCGCGTGAAAAAAAAAATGGCGGTGCACGGGTAGTCGCGATAACGAGTTTCGCGCGAAATTGGCGCCGTCGGCTGGTTGTAAAAATTGCTGGAAAAGAAAGAGAGCTTCCCTCTCCGTGGATTGTGGGATAACACCTCGTGGGATTGCAATCAACCCGCGAAAGGAAAAAGCACGATGCAATTTCGCCGAACGGTACCGTTACGCGTTGTTCGGAATGGGATTCTGCGGGACTCGCGCTCTCCAAAATCGCGCGCGCGCGGTTAACAAAAGAGAAGATCGCTGGCGACGATTAAATCGAGGCAGATTCCCGTGGACGAACGGGACGATCCGTGTTACGTTGGAGGAAATTGTTATCGTTACGAGCCTCGCGAAATTTTCTTAATCTAATCCATTCAATTAATCTATTATCCGTTCAGGCCGCGCTCTATAATTACATTTCCCGCGCACTTATCTCCGATCCGCGCGCGCGTATTTTTCACGGATAAGTTCGCTGGCGCAACGTAGAACGCGAAACGAGAACTGTACATCTCGACCGAGAGAGCGAAACGCGTCGATTTGTTCGCAACACACGTGCTTGGAGGCCAAATCTAATCTGCGATCTGCCGAGAAGGTCCGCGCGATATGCACTCGACCTCTTTTTTTTTTATGCAATTGCGAAAAGCAAGCGGAAAGACGGGCAACTCATCCTGCAATTCCGCTTGCTGACGAGAAATTGTTGCGCATTTTCGAAATATGTCTCACGAAAAAGATGGCATCCTGTGCATACGAGTTTTTTTTTATTATAAAATTCTGAAAATCCACTAAAGCGATCTGAGAAGAAAAATGTTAAACATAATATTTGCTACAAAGAACGTCGCGATATGTTTTCTATCTTACACCTGGGCATAATTTGCATTCGGTACCGCATGGGATCGCACCTGTTGATGTAACGGTTTCCGCGTTCAAGCGTCTTCATCTCATCACGTTTCTTGACAGAATAAACATTAAGTATGCTCGTATTGTTAATAGATTATAACAATTTCATGGCTACAGAGAGAGAGAGAGAGAGTTTCTTACTAATTATTCATTTTTTAAAAGAATAATTAATTATAACAGTGAGAGCACAGCGTTGATCTTAGAATAGTAAAACAGTGACTTTGTTCAAAAGTGATTAGACAAGTGAAGGCAAGAATAGTGAAAGTGTAGAATGTAAATCTGTTCATTAACATATCGGTCACAAAAACTGCAGCTCGAGTTAAGTTACGTGAATAAAAAGCATACCGAAACTGAACACAATTGCAAGTTCAAGAATGCGTAAAATAGTGGCAATTAACAACCGTGACCGAAACCATTAAGTGCAAAACAGCATAGATCTATGTAATCAAATTGTGAAATAAGAAAATTCTTTTCATAATTATGATACTAATGCTACTACTCGTGCAATACTTATTTATGCATAAAATACAATATATATGCAGACAATTATAATTAGGTGCATTAATAAATTTTTATCAAACGTCCTGCAGCAAGTATTTCTCAAACAATTTACTTAACTCGTGCAGTACCAAAAACTTCCCGTTCTATATTTTTCGGCTTCAATTATATTTTTCCCGCCCGTGACAAAATAAGCAACATCCGTGCAACGTATGAAGCGCGTAAGGTCGGAAAATGGGGCAGCCAGCTGCCTGGAGGGCGAACAACGAGGTGCACTTTACTTTCTCGTCCATGCGGGACTTTCGTAAAAATCTTGTCCCACAAGCTCACGTAAGAGCCGGGGCCGTCTGTCGGCCGGCCAGTCGAAAAACAGAAAGTAAGCTAGCGTATAAGCGAGCGGTTCGTATGCAGGCGAGTACACATAGACGCGGGTCATCGTGTCTGCAATGCAACTCGCAGGTGCAAAGCGAAAACGGGCGTGGCTGACGAAATCGACCTTAGATCGAACTGAACGAGAAATTTGTCGTACGACGGTAAGAAACGCGAGCGCATATTATACGTTTTAGTAAGAAATACCAATCGCGAATTATATAATTTAATTATTTGGATATATTTTGTTAGAAAAAAAAACACGTTAATTGCCTCTACAAAAGTAATGACATCATCAAATTGCGCCAACTAAAATTTTTCAATTTTTCATCGAAAACGTTAAAAAAGTTGTTGATGTAATTTACGGAACATATACAAGGCTTCTCCCAGAGAATATTTCTAAAGTGTACTGGAATCCTCCGCATTAAGAGGTACAAAGCTTGCTAATTATGTAAAATAAACATTTGTTCGGATACGTCGTGATTATCATGAGAATCATAATCTTGTTAAATGTTTTTCTTTCGCGATTGTATATGCTACGATCCGGTCCTTGCGATTACGATTTATCCTCCCTTGTGCAGTATCTTGTTGGTACAATAAACATAGCCTTATAAACCTTTTCATAATGAAAGCTTCAAGACTACTTCCTTCAGAGACTACCGGTTCGAGTGTATCTTCAGATGCACTCGCGACCGGCTCTCTTCTTCGATGTTAGTTTACAAGCGACTCTCGACAGAACACGCGATAAAATATTTTCACTGAAATGTACACTAGCATACAAGATTCAGGGAAGAAACTTGTTTATTAATATTTTGTAGCACTTGAGAATAAATGCGAACGCACAATTAATTGTAAAGAATAAAAGAAGCAAGGAACATACAAAATCGCAAAAATTAACCGTCTCTCAAACATTTTCCATTGGTTTCCCTGAAGGAAAAACATTACGGGTCACTCACCTACGTGTTTTGTTCTACGAAAGAGAAATACTGAACGCAAAAGATATCGAAGGGATCGAATTGCTGCCAAGCTTTAATGCTCCGTATCCAATCGATCATGGAGCGTTAAAGAGTCTTGGGAAAGTAATCCAATCTATGTATTTTTCGCCTTCGAAATAAAAAGACACGAGTATCCGAGATTCCTTCCGACTTTTCTCTTCGCCAATTCGCGATGTTTGCCAGCGTACGCCGGCCGACACGTTTAACCTGGCTGAATGAAGAAAAGCATGAAATAGGCATCAAGCACCCTTGAAAGAACATGAGATCTCGCTTTTGATAAGATACGTTAATTCATACGGCAACGCGTTCCGAAGGCTATCCGAAAGAAGGATGAGAAACGCGGTGCATGAAGGAAAAAAACCGCGTTGCGACGGGAAAAGCGGCGACGGTTCTTGCGAAAGGAGAGGAGGCCAGAGAAGGAAAAGGAGGCGGCGAGGAAAATGAATAAAAAGGGACAGGTGAAAGAGCACTCGCGTGCATTTTAGCTGCTCATCTCCCGAGGTCATCTCGATACACACGGCGATCACGGAGTGGGCAGGGGGAGAGGGGGAGTAAACTCCCGCTTGCTAATTAATAGTTATGGCACTACTGGTCACACGCGGTCGATTCTTAACATCGTTTCTTCCATAATTCACTTGCAAAGTAATAACGTATTCAAGTCTGAACGACGGAATCTTACACCCACAGAAAAAATTTCCGGATCCAATGCCATATTACACACTTGGATGTATCATAAAACATCGCGGTGCCAACTTCGTGCGTTGTAACAGGAAAGATTTATTCTAAACGCAAGAATATATAAATTTACATTTGTATAAGTTAATCTTGCCTCAATATAGTAAGTCAATCTTTTTTAATTCTACAAAGAAGAATAAGAATTATGATTTTATTTTGATATTGTCTTATTTTTATATTTAAATGAGGTTGTGAGAAATATAAATGCGTCAAGAATATTTTGTGTCTCACAACTTTCTGAGGGTGCAGTATTTACGATCTATCTATCGATCATTTAATTTATAGAATTAAGATTCTACGATATTTTATCTTGCATATTAACTGCCAGTTTGGCGCTAATAATTACAATACGGAAGACACTAGTGCCTTTTTTTAAGAACGTTTCTCATCTAGATATGTGCCGTGTGAGATTTTTGTTCCCGAAAGTTTTGTTTTATAAAGAAATTCAATTCTTAATAAGAAAAATGTTTTAAATTGACAGTAAGTTTACTCTGTAAAGCTAAATTACATGCCACATTGTTAGTGATAATGTAATATCTCTTGTTAATGAAGCACATCTTATGCCTCAGCGTCACGTATCACGAGAAGTCGCCTTAAAATGCGGTCTGGCGGTTCGGTGTCGACAATTACCTTTCCGGATGGAAACGCGTCTGTCACGCTCAAGTAAGCGTACCTTTCCGGCTCGGATATCGAGACACCATGGCAGGCAGGTCGATGACTCGCGGCGTGTTTGAGAAATTATCTATTCCTCCTCCGCGCGCAAGCGACATTGCCGTCCCCGATGGTACGGCGGACAGGAATGCTCCTGTTCCTACTTTAGCATCATTGGCTCGCTCATGCCAATTGTGCAAAACGCGGTAGTCATAATATCAGTCACAACCGCGGTAACAATTTCATTCCGCCTGTTACCGCGGGACTGACCAGCCGTTGCGTGGAGAGAGAGAAAAAGGTGGATGCGAGAGCCCCGGCTTTATGTTCTGACAGGCCAGATGTTCCGCCTCGGAAATATCGTGGCTTCGTTGATTTAACCCTTCATTGAACTCGCGTGAGAAAAACTGGATGCTCTTCGGAATGGCGAGGCTTCCCTTAAAACCATCGCCTCACCTTTCTCATCTTTCTAAGCAATTCGAAATTTCTACCTTTGAAGCATATCGAGATGCCTCTTGAAATTGTATATCAATTTAATAATTCCGGCGTAATAAGTTTTAAATGATTAAGTCCAAAGAATAAAGTCTTATTCTTCAATTAATTCTAGCTTCTCGCTTCGAATTTTCACCTATTTTCGTCAATAATGTTAAGGTTAAAAATCGAACTGTTATAAAAGATGAGAATCATGCTAAGTAACTGAAGAATTTATGCATGAGAGAAACGCGACAAACAGGGGATTTAACATATAGGAAATATTGTCACAATGAAATAGCTCAAACATATGTTTGTCGCTGCGTGCAATTCTGCGATGCTAAGTGCATGAGTTGTTTTCCACGCGTCGCAGAGCAAACCATAACTTTGAGGATGGCTGACCAATCGAAAAAATGACGCTCACAACTACGTGGACTATTACTGGATAAATACGCCTTTAGAAGATCGTGCACAATAGTGCCTCGCATTCGCAACTATCAACCGCTTTTATTCCTGTCACTTCGAGAAAACTATATGTCATTTGTTATTAATTATTTAAACTCACTACGGATGACTAACGGCGTCCCATTTATTTTGCGATTGACTTTAATGCCGCAGCGACGTAGTTACGCAACTAGATAGAGTTGTTTCTTAGACGATCTTTACACTTTGTTATTGTGTACGTAGCGTAATAAAAATTTTCAACATTACTAAAATTATTCATCAGCTATTTTCTATACAGATTGGTCGATGACGTAAAGGATTCTTAACTTTTTAAATAAGATCCTTCGATACCGTTAATCACGTGTCCTGCCCAAGTATGAAGACGTTATTTTATTATATTTATTATATCTAAGATGTTAAATATCCGGCACTCTAAATTAATTAATTAACGCGTTCCAAAGTTACATTCGGAGTTATATTTGAAGAATAACACCACATTGGATAATAATTCTGGATAATTATTATACGTACCTAACATCGAATCAATTATGAACTTTCTACAATTTACAACGCTCGCAATTTATACAAATATACATATATATGTACGTGTACGCGTATATACATATATTTGCTTATTTATTATAAGTATTGCAGCGATAGTTGCGTACGCGGGACACTATCGCACGCGATCTTGTAGCTAAGCCGACCGCGTGTGCACGCGCATCCCGGGGTCACGGTAGATGCACTGCGGATGCATCATCCTTGTGACTCCACCGGTGCGTCTCTGCGTTGCACAACTGTGCGCCGGCGTGTACGCTAAAATTCAACGTGTTATTATGACGCCGCTACGGCCGGTACGTACCTCGAGACGCGTTTCGATAAACGCGTAAATCATTTTCGTAATATCTCGCGGCGCATTAAGGCTACATTCGTACGGAAGATCGTAAAAATTATTATGTTCATAAAGATTCCCGCTTCGCGATAAATACGTTGTATCTGATGCCAGGCCGAGCAACGAAATATTTTAGCTTAATATTCAAAAATATTTCCGCTAGCGTCACGCGCCTGAGAAGATGCTGCGACGATTTCGTATGTAACTTATGCAATCGCGTATTGTAGGAGAAATTTAAAAGCTGTGTGCTAATCTCTGTACGCCTATCGCAAATTTATCAGTTTAAGACACAAGAGTGTCTCGACAAACTGCATCTTGATCTGATGAAAACATAAGTTCCTGTCGAACTGGTTAGGCAACATTGAGATAAACGCAGCCCGGCTGTCGATATAACGATCGATCGCATCTCCTGATTGTCGTTACGCACGTCGAATCTTCCGCGATGACGCAAAACGTACTGCGTAATCGCGGGAACGATTAAAAGGCGCTTATTAGCCGCGATTGGGAAGGAGAGGAATGGATCGATGCGAGATGGGATCTATTTTTTTGCGCGCGAAAATTACATCAAGGAAAGGAAAGTGACACGCTCGGCGGCCTGCGGCAGCAGCGAAATTTTCACCTCGCGAGGAACCTGTCGCGACGACGACGACGACGACGGGCAGGAGACATTAGAGATTGAAGACGATACGCGCCAGCGAATGTGACGACGATCTGACACCCGTAGAATCTGGCGATGCCAGCGGAAAGATTGGATAAGGAAACACCGGGGAAATCGGGTTTTGCGTGAAAACTCTACGCTCGTTTGGTCAAGCGAATAAATCAAACGATTCTTAATCGTTTATTACTGTTCCTAGAAACGTTACTGTTGAGTGAAACTCGGCTCTATCCTTCACCACGTTCTATCTACATTGTTGAAAAGATGCGGAGAAGCTGTTGAACTAGTAAATGGTGACTAACCATCTAATCACTAGCAGTGCGACTGCACTTCTTTTCTAACAACGCGTAAGAGTAGAAGAAAAATTCCTGTAAAGTATTTGAGACATTTAAAGTGTCTCAGAATTTCCGCGATTAAAATTAATGTTCAGAACAACTAAAATGTGGAAGATTGGTATTTCGTACTAAAAAGATACAGAGAAAAGCTCTAATATATATAATCCACATACGTATATGAGGTAATGACTTTTTCTGTCTTTCTCTAAAAGTCAAGAAACTGTATTACTCTACCGGCTCAAGATCGATAAAGTCACGATCGAAGACAAGAAATTGCGGGGGAATAAAGTCTTGAAAGTTCCTCGCAGCGATGTGGGCCAAATACTAACTAAACCAGTTGCTCCAGCACGCAAGAACGGCAAACGCTCGAAGGAGCATGGAAAGTCACGCGCCTGTGAGAAATCCATGCTCGAATAGTTATATAAAGTATTACCGGTCACGCAGCCTAGCAGAATCGCCAAATCCCGAATTACAGAATGGCTAACGAGCAAGTAGTTACCGATGAAAGAAGAGGCAGCTCGGTGAATCGGCAAGCTCTTACGAACGAATTATGTTACCACTGGTTTTATACTTTTACACGTGCATAAAACATTGCTGCCTATTTCCAATGTGCCCATTATTTTCCCAATAGACAGCGCGAAATGTAGAGATGAAACGAGGACCGTCCTACTTAACGTTCACTTCACGATAACAATACTTCTCGTTAGTTCTTTAACGAAGAAGGGAGAAAACGCCGTGCAGCTGTTAGTAAAATAACATTTTGCAATCAGTGCAACATATCTTATTATCGCCTTGCGCGCAATTTCCAGGCGTTCCTTACGATCTCGGTTATCCAATTAGATTTTACGCTTTTACGCTATTTACTACTCAATATATTATAACGCGATTTTTATTGTGAAAGGAATCCAGATTGACCATAAATAGCTGTCAATTACATGTTTTCGTGGCTATTTAAAGAAATGGAATTTATTTTTAGGCAGTCCTATAAACAAGGTAATTAGATGATGCGTGCGGTGCGTAATTACAGCGCGCGTACGTGCGATGGAAGCGGTGATTTATACGCGAACGATCGTAAAGTTCGTTCCTCTTACCTTCGCAAGTGTTCAATTCGCGTATCACTCTCCGCGGCGAGCGGCCGGCCTTTTGCCGCATAAGCGTGCGGGATTACTCGCGGAATTGCGCAAATTTATCCCCATTCGTAACACTTGTCGATGCGGTAGAAAGTAATGATACTTACAAGCACCAAGTAATGATACTTATAAATCTCTCTTGCATTACTTATAAACGCGCCGCCATAAATCAATGCGAATATAATGGAGTCCGCGCGTGTTTTCGTTTACTGTAACTACATCATTTTTATCATTAACCATTTGGCACATGATATTTTACAATTACTATTACGCATCTGAATATAATATCATATACTTCAAGCAACTTGAACTTGTCATAATAGTTTATGCGCAATCGTAACAGCTCATCAACAGCGATCGATCGATATCGATCGCACCATTAAGATATCTTATTTAAAAAATTATATTTCTTTCGCTGTTATCGCAATATAATTACGTAATCGTATAACACTGTAGGCCGGTAAGAAAAGAATCGTGCGGTCCATTAAAAAAAAATAGCAATAATATATGTAAATCGCGCACTAATTATGCACGGTAATTTGCGAGGAATGCATATTCGCGATCAGTATCAACCGGCACTTTGTCAGCGACTGAACCGACTGACACTCGAGATTGTCAGCTACGAAAGGCACACCCGGGGAAGGTGTGTAGCGTATCGCGACCGAGACGACGCGAGTACGAAGTATTCGATATCATAATCGGCGACGACTGGTTTTAAGGTAGAGAACCAGGTGAGCCATTGTCCACGCGGCGGAAGCACGTATAGCCTCGGCTTTACGGGCGCCCTTACGTCATTGCGATAACCGTCCTTCGCGAAACGTTTTACGTTTCAGAATTTCTGGCTTCAAGTCGCGCCAAGTTTCGCTCTTCGGCTTCTTCCCTCTTTCGCGGCGTGCATCTTATAACACGGTGTACCAAGTTCAATTGCATATACTTGGAATCGTGCAACATTTTAAAATCATCGACAAGCATGATAAAATGTCTCCTACGATTGTGATAGACAACAATAATTATAGAAACAGCTATGTAATCTCTGTTGTTTTGTAACACATAGGGGAGAGTCCCCTATTACGAGATAGCGGAATTTCCGCTAAATTAATAGGCATCATCCGTTGGTTCCACCATGAATTTATTGCCCTTGAAGTGAAATCTCTGTTTAGTGGAAAATTGAATGTGTAATCGTTGCGAAAAAAGATTTGTCATTGAATTTGGACGTTGAAAACCTGCTATCTCATATTGGAATCCTATCACATAATAAAGGACTTTCCTCCACTTTCGCTTTTTTATATTTGGTTTTATATATTTGTTACCGGCCAAATCCGATTTTAGGCCGAACTAGTTACCAGACCGACTAGTTTATTACTAGTTCGTCCTAAGATATGAAGTAGAGAAACAACGGCAGCAATGTATTACAAAACAATCTGGCATTTTGTTTTAATTTTACATGGATCAACGCCGATACACGTAATCGATAGTTTCTTATAACCCTGACTTTTTTTTTAAATTAAACATTCGGAATATTGGAGTTTTAGAGGAGGATTCGTTTTCAATTTGACGATTTAGCATTTTTCTTCGTGGAAATAAAATAAACGCGATAAAACAAATACCACAAGTCCCGCCGTAAATTTTGTCCGAGAATATAGTGTCTTACAACGTAGGCAGGAATATAGAAATCCAAACCGCAAACCCAAGCCGTAAGTTTTTTAACTGTCAAGCGACGGTCCGGCGGACCGTCTATCGAGGCAAGTGTTAAGCGGCACTTCGCGTGCCATTCCCGACCGTCGTAAAATGTGAACGTCAATTCATGCTTCTCAAGCGATTCAATTCTCGGATGATGGTAAAAATCATTAGCGTGGCGATCGCGGCGCTAAATTGCTTATCGATGTACGAGGATGGCAATTAAGCATCGAATAAAGTATCACGTCGTTATGGAAAGTATACTTACGGTCAGCAAGCGTAACGTACATCATAATGTTGCTTATTGCAACAGATCCGAGCTGCTCTAAGACGTGTTCATTTCTGCCTTTAGACTCCACTCAAAAGCCTCGCAGATACTTTAAATGATACGTCAACGCGATTGTACATACGTACAGATCTGACGGAGAAATTTGCAATAGCCATCGCGATTACGTAAAAGCACCTGCACATCGGAAGACAAGATCTTTCTCTTTCCTATCTCCTCATGTTTTACAAGCCTTATAAAAGTATCAATTACTTGCAACTTTCGAGCGACAATGAATTATGAAGCGAACAATCAGCCAATAGGCGATGCATCCGCAGCTTCTTATTTTCTTACTTAATATGAAATCTTTAGCTTTGTCTTATTTAACGTGAAACTTTGCTCATTTTACAATATAATGAAGAGATGACACACGTCAGATTGAATTATTACCTACGCTGACGTCTATCAACGTCAACGTTGCTCAAGAGCAACGCGGAACGAAATGGAAAGGATAGAGGCAAAAGGAGAGTGAAGGTACGAAAAAAAATCCGCGATCCGGCAGATAGGCAACCACGTCACGTTCATTCATCCCCGCGTTATGCAAGCGGCTTATACCCAGTAATTAACCTATCCGAGTGCACTTTCCCTATTTTGACACGCCAGCGCGGCTCGTGCATCGTTCTTCCCCCGTTGTTGTAAACATCCGTAAAACGATCAATTTGCTTTTTGCAAATAAAAACTCTAACGCACCATGATATTGACTTTCCCTCTGAATGCTCGCCGCACAGCTGCTCTTTGTCGAACAGCAAATTATACGCCGCGCTCTCGTTACGCAAGAGCGTTCGTGCCCTACGCAAAATGCCACGAAAAAAAATCGACGGCCTTTCCACCGCGCGTGGACGTAAGAAGAGATCCATTCAGCATCCCGGCTCGCGCTGCGAGTAGCAATTAGGCTGCACGGAGAAATGCGACGCCAGAAGAAAGCTCTCCTTGAGAATCCGCCGCACAACTTGCCACAATGGCTGTATCTAATGACCAGCCGCGGATGAGGTTCCACGATTCCAACCTCGGTTGTGTCCCGTTACGTAAAACGCCGCCGTAAGAGCGTCTCGCATCAGACACGCTCTCTCGCGCATCGCATCGCGCGACCCCAGGAATCGGACGTCGAGCGAGATCGCGGATTCGCGGGCGAACGGTTTTTCGGGACTCACCTTGCCGGAGGTGGGCGTGCCGGACGTCGGGCCGAGACCCTGTTGCAGATGATACATCTTGGGGGTGAGCATAGCTGGAGGTGCGCCGAGGCTACCCGGGGCGACAGCCACGCTCGTCATGGTCATTTCCCGCGATGGTCCTCGCAGACCTCAGTGTCCTCGCAGCGCCAGCATTCCGCGCCTCTCCGTCCCTCGCGCAATCTCGCATCCTCAGGTCGTGGCGAATCTGTAACAGCCAAGTGGAAAAATTGTCCCCTTTAAAAGCTGATAGTCCTCAATATTGTCGCAGTTCTTAGCACGGAGATTAATCGTAATTGCTTAATATAAACTCGAAACAAGCTCGAACAAAACTTTTCAATACGAGACTGACAGAATATAAAACTAATAATCAAGCTTTTTAGTCGACATTAACCGGCCAGTGTTTTAATACGGAAAATTTATTGCGAAAAATATTAACTCAGCCAGGGTTGAGAGTTAATATTTTTAATATACATTGACATAAAAACCGGCCGGTTAATGTCGACTAAAAAGCTTGATTATTTATTACTGGCAACTTAAAGAGATTCCTATGTAGAATATAAAACTGTTGCTTTGAAATACTTTTGTGTGTTACAAGGAGATTTATATAATTAATATTATTTTTCATATTTTTGTTGAATAGATATGGCCCTAAACTCTTGAAGCATAAAATAAATCTCTATTCCGTGTCGTGTTTAACTGTACTTGCGTTACACAAAGCTGTATTTAGGTATGATGCTGATTGAATTGAAATCTCTAGCGAAATCTACGTTACAGCGTCGAAATGATGAGTACGGGTTCGACGGTAGCAAAACGGCATTTCCTTGCATAATCACCGCGATAAATTACGGCACCTGACAATAGTACCATGCAATTTCTCTCGCCAGGAGATCACGATTGCGCAATTTTCGTCGCGCCAGACGAAATATTCGGTCGGCCGGACCTAGAAAGCGTCCAGGAAATGTTAATTCGCCGGAGTTACGGGCTTCGACGTTACGTGCACCGAGCACAGACGAATATATCTCGCTGATTCTATGCTCGGCTCATGTAACATTTGTAACTGACATTTATTTTCGAAATATGCATTTCTTTTTGTCAATACATTTCCGCGCTAGCATTTGTGACGTGACATTTCGTTCGCGACTTCGTCACTCGGTAACTATTCAGTCACGGCAGTGCGTTTAGTTGTTATTTATTAGCTTATTTATGGGTATTTATTAGTTCATTTATTTATGCGCGTTATATACGGTTGTATTATATCTATAACCAAAGTTAGACCTAGGAACAGGGTGTCCAGTGGTCAGGGAAATCTGAAAAACCAGGAATTGTCAGGGAAAAGTCAGGAAATTTTACGATTTATCTGGATTTTTCACATCGTTTCACATTCTTTCCGAATAATTTAAAGTTTTTAGAAAATAAACTTCTCTTTGGCTCTCAGTACACTAATTTTCTGTTTTGCTAAACATCAATTTATTTATAAGCGCGGTAATTTATATTTTCATCGTCGTGTTATTTTATTTCAATGTGTTCAACTGAGACAAAACTATAAAAAAAGATGAATTACTAAACAGTTATAGTAAGTCGCAAACAAAATGCAGTTGAGCAAAACGAAAGCATCATATATGATTACGTACGGTATCACAATTGATTTGAATGGTTTGCAATGATATGTTCGTTCCTATTACACAATGTATTATACACAGATGGTATAATTACTTTAATTTTAATTTTTACCTTTTTAAATTCCGGACTTTTGTTTCCCGAGAAAAATATTTCAAGGACTTGGTCATTTAACATTTACTTGATTTACCATACAGACGTACGCAGATTATGCGTCTTGAAAAAAGTTACACTAAACGGTCAGGGAAAAATTAATTCCGGCTCCTCGAAAACCTGAAAAAGTCAGGGAATTTTTTTCAGTGAGTTTGCCGGACACCCTGACGAAGCAACATAGTAAATTGAAAACACGAATTTATAAGTTAGGAGCAAAGAAAAGGAGACGTCGCGTGAATTTCACTGGAACCGCACGTATTCGTTGTTGAACAAAGAAAGATGGTAAATAAGAGTATAAACCGTTCAACGGTCTGTGACTAACAGTCGATGCAAACGAGCCCCACAAATTAATTCCACAAACGAGGGAATGCAATGTACGAGTGACTCGGTAGTATTTAATTAACAGAGCGAGAGACTATCAAATAAATGGAGCAAATAACTGTTTCGAGAGGGAAAAAAAAGCGCGATCGCGACTGCGAGCGTCTGACGATGAATCGTCATAACGCGCGCTGCACGTGACGGCAAAAATACAGCACAACCGACGAAATTCTGGTAGCGAGCTGCCTCGTTTAACTGCCACTCGTTTAGATGGTCAACTAAACGAGAACAGAATTGCAAGTACAGATTCCCATACGGTATTCGTGATTGAAGTCACGCATCGCTCGTTCCTGCTAAATTTCGTACGCACGTCCGTAGTGACCGCAGAGCGTATCTTAAATTTGCGTTACGACTCCGATTTGCGAAATTCGCTACAGTTCGCGGGAAACCCGTTGTTTCCCCACGAGTGCGGCCCTGCGCGAACTGCATTCGTACGCACGCAGCTGAAATAAAGATGTCTGCAGCGAAGCCACCGACCGAGCCGACGCGTTACGAGCGTGGAACGCATTCCCGAGATTCTTGCTCGTCGATGTACCACCGGCCCGCTCGTGATGTATGAGTAAATACACGGGTAATAACGAGAAGGGCGTAAAAACCGAGTGCGGAGCTATTTTTGCGCGACGGAGAGGAAACCGCGCGGGGTATCCATTGAATGCAAAAGGAAAGCGGGATCAATCGCGCGAAATAGTAATCGGCGCCGATTTGTCACACTGTAATTTAGATAATTAATAAATTTTGAAATGATAAATGCCGGCGATAATTACACCTTTCTGTTAAACATTTGTCTGCCTCCGACGTGTTCTTTCTTACGTCTTTAACATTTAAGTAAGCATGCGACGTATTTCCCACACGTGGAACACAAATGACCGCATTACTCGAGCTGCACGAATGCGAGTCGCGTTTCATGAATTGCAAAACTGCGAAACGAACAAAGAGGAGCAGCGGCTCCATAACGGGGAGTGCGCGACTCGCCGAAAGACAATGATCGGCCATTCGCTTTCGTAATGACACGGTACGGGCTAAGATCTAACGCCGGGGCAACACGAGAAACAGCCGAAGGGGGTAGACATTGCAAAACGAGCTAAATAATACCGGGCTATCGTCGAGGCCTCGAAAATCGCCGTCGATACTTTCCATCTGTCGCGTCTCCCTCCTCGTCTACAAAAAATAGACCAGCCTGTAGGCCCATAATTACGCGTTGCAGGGCAAAACTGATCCGAATCACGCTATTCCCGACGCTCACATTAAACGAAAACAGCGATCCGATAAATACGGTGTACAATGCCAAAGTTGAAATCGTTGCTCTTCCCACTAGTAAGTGCTTGAAAGAAATACAGAATCAAGTACTTTCCATCAAAATAAATGTTACACTGTCACTTTAATTGCGAGGCTACGTAAGACCGGAAATTAAAGAGAGTAACGGGAGCTCGGTTGATTTAATTTTTTCGTTAACTGGCCAAATATTAATTCGGAAATTAGAAAACTCGAGGAAGCGAATTAAACTTTCGCTACGAATAAATTGCTTTTAAATTCCTCGACGGAGGTTTAAGACTATCTCAGCGAGGGACGGGAATGATAGTGGCGCATCCCGTACATGCGTTTGGTGCCGGTAATGACGTTGCGATCGCGCGTCACAAGTAATCAGCGACAGGACGGCAGTGATGATGATGTAATCCACCGTAAAACCGAAAGACCGCGCATTTCCTCGACCGTGCAAGCCGCGAGCCAAGGCACGTGCATTCGCGCGGTGTGCACAGCTCGTTGTACATCGCCGATAAATCGCCGCGGTGAAAAGTAATAGTCGAGGAAATCGCGCATAACGGACAATTATGTCGTTACCGTCCGGCAATCAGCGGCGCGCGGGTCTATCCCGAAACGCCGAGCGAATCAACGTCGCGCGGGATCTTATAATTTTACATAACGAGGCATTTTTCCCGCGAACGGCAATCGAATTGTTCGACGCGCCGACGGGAGATCTGGGAATGACGAACGGAGGCAGAGCCGCGCCGATTCGCGGACTACGTAGAGCGAGAAGAATACAAATATAAATAGATAAAATGTACTGTAATAACGTAATTTATCTTGACAATAACGACGGGAGATGTGCAGTCAGATGTCCTAGAACTGTGAAAAGAATCGCGCCATTATTTACATAGCGATAGAGGTTTTCTTCCGCCACGAACGTAAAAATTCACACGGTCACGGATTCTTGCGGATAATTCTTTGGTTATCCATGTCGCACAATCATCTTTCAACCTTGTCGTGCTAATGCATGCTAATTATGCTCTCTAACGGAATAATCATCGTCGCAAATTGTAGACGGATAAAAACGTGTCAACCTTTCGTCCGACGACGCTTGTATGCAATAACGTGCAATGTGCCTCAACGGAAAATATCGCGAAAGAAACATCATTTATCATTTATGTTGAAATTAAAATAGAAAATCGCCGCCGATGAGCGAGAGATATATTACCATTTTGTGCACCTTCCTTATTACTTCTCTTTTACCTTCACTCGTCTAATCAGCTTTAAAATCTCAGTGTGCTTTAAACTTCGACGAAGAAAAAAAAGTAATCAACTTTCTTTAATTTAATGACTTAATTTAATAACGTTTTTTTAAATGCGAGTTTAAGTTTCTCTAGAAAAAAAAATATGAGACTGCAAGTGACTCGCAACTACTAATTATTTATTTAGACATAATTTAATAAATTATTTATTCATGTCTATGAAAGTAACAAAGTTGATATTACTATAAAGTGGTATTTCGTGCAGAACTCATAGTGATTGCGGGAGAGATCGAGGAAAATGGTTTCGTCCTTCGTCACTTTCCACGAGTAAAATTAACGAATTACGAAAGTCCGTCCGAAGTCTCCACGCGACTCATCTTCCGGAAGAAAACGCGCGACATGCGGCATGCGCGTTAATGTAGGTTAACACACCTCTCGAAGGACAATGTGAACAATTTACTCCGAGTACTGTTAATCCGCACCGACTGACACTCATCGTCATGCAGCGCCGTACAATGATTTTTATTTAAGCAATGTCGCGTCGCGCATTCGCAGTGGATTGTGTGCGAGAAAGAACTGCCAGCAGAATTGTCGTAACGCGCCAGAAACACCAGATGTATACATTGAAAATCTTCTGTATCAAATTCTTAATAATAAATTTACTTATTTTTCTGCGAATAGACTCCGTAGATCGTTTCGTTTGCATTTATCCGAAATAAGAGCTCGCATTAATCGCTCGAAGGCAAAGAAATATAATTTTTCAAAAACAATGAAATTCTAAATAGAGTGAAATGTGTTTAGTGAAAAATTGATTGTTAGATCGTGTAATCGTTGCGAAAAAAGATTTGCGATTGAATTTGGACGTTGAAGACCTACTATCTCATAATAGAGGACTCTCCTGTAATTTTAAATCCGTGTAATAATGAAATCCGACAAATCCAAAGATAAACTTAGGAAAAGGAAAATGTTATGAATTTTAATTATGATTTAGCATGTCGTCTCTCTATATTTTGCTGATGATCTTTTTAACATAATTTTTGTCATGCTAGAAAATATATGACTGATGTTCCTAAACACACAACGACAAACCTAATCGAGGTAATCGTGACAGTGGAACGAATGTGAAATCGCAACATTTTTCTACCGGCAATAGTCATTATCAGTTAGTTTTAACGATACATTTTATGATTATTGAGTTAGTTTTAATGATACATTTTATGATTATCGAATAAATAATTAACTTAGATATTAGACTTTGTTTTAATTTTTTAAGACATAAAAATTTTTTTATTATTTAAGCAAATAAGTAGGGGAAAGCAACCGCTTTTTATTTGACCAATAACGCCACATACTTTTAAAGCGAAAACGTATGCATTGCGGCTGCAACGTTCTTTCCTTCTACTTTCAACTCGTAAAATAACTATCAATGAATATCAGTCCTCGTTTTCTACACGCATATTTCTTTCTTTGTCATTCCGTACGAGATATAGCACTTTATATGTAAACTGTGTAATTTTGTATCCGTTAATACAAAGTAACAAACTAATTTAACACATAGATGCAAGCAAAATGACACGTATTCCGTAGAAAATATCAACTCCGTGGGAAAAAAAGAGATCGATGCTCAAAGCAGAGCAAGCTGAAAGGATGAAAGTTAACACGAAGGCCGAGACACATTAACTTTCCCGTGGACCATCGACGGCCGCTAAGCGACAGTCCAGTAGCTAATTGACTATCAAATACAGAATTATTCATGACTTAAGAGATTCTCTTCTCAACGGCCAATTAACCGCGCGCCGTCCATCGCTCGTCTCGCCGAGATACTACCGACGGATCTTGGGACTTTGTTTTCACGAACGCCAGCGAAGTCGAATGATCTCGATAGGTGATGGCTAGGTCGTGCCGATAACGGTTCTCGAGAGGAACGGTTATCGACGCCGCGCATGGAACGGAGCGCGAGATCGGCAACGGATGGAGGAGGCCGGGCAGATGACCACTCTCGACAGGTACGTTCGTCGAAAGCCGGTAACGGGTCGCCTCTTGCGAGAAGGGATACCTCGCAGGGCGAGAAGACGTTCGCCTGGGGGTGAAGTTCGGTGACGCGAAGCGTGAAATTATCGCGATCGGCACGCGTACGTCGAACGACACGAAAGCGAGTGACGGTCTCTTTCTCTCTCTCTCTCTCCCCCCCCCCCTCTCCCTCCGTACAACTACGGATCGCCACAGATTTATCTCGCTCAGGTCTTCCGCGCCTCGGTGCCTCCCGCGGCGGAGATATTGCGGCACAGCATCCTCCGTTGCCAGTCGATGCACCGGTGATCTTCGCAACGGTGCGTAACTCCGCTCGGTGTTGCGTAGGAAATTTGGAAAACTAGATATCAGCGGTCTATCCTCCTTGACATGTAAAATTTAATTTAGTATGCGCAAGTTTCTTAACTTAAGTTTCTCAAGATCGTACAAGCACATCTGATCTCCGGCTGTGGATGTATTTGAATCAAATTTCCTCACCGCGCAGATCTCGTCTTTTCGTTCAAATATCATTCCATGATGCATTAAATGTAAATATAAAAATTAGCTGTATACAGGGTGTCCTAAAACCACCGGAGGTCCTCTTAATGACAGATTCCTTAGAACATTTCCAGACGAAAATCCTAATACAAAAGTGTCGAGGCTATAATAGTTTTTAAATTAGAAGCGATTATTGTCCACAAATGATAGTGCTGAAA
>NW_011967245.1:2437194-2468837 GCF_000949405.1 Vollenhovia emeryi | reverse complement strand
TTAAAAACTATTATAGCCTCGACACTTTTGTATTAGGATTTTCGTCTGGAAATGTTCTAAGGAATCTGTCATTAAGAGGACCTCCGGTGGTTTTAGGACACCCTGTATAAGTTATATATAAAAATCCGAACACGGTTTCGAAACAATTGCGCAAACATGATAGAGAAAGAACTACTTTCTTTCTTGGTCTTCTTTGATCATCCGATGTGGAGAGGTGAAAAAAGAAACGGATCCGCGATTTGTAGCAATATTTGCGACACTGTGAAAGGAATGGAAACTTATCAAAGAAAATATTATCGTAACAACGTTACAAACGAAACACACACACGCGCGCACGCAAACACGACACTATTTACGGTAGCGAATGACGGTGCAACGATAAATCAACAAGATGCAAGATTTATAAAGCGACGTGCGTGCAACATCGCCGCCGCTCGTTCTGTATTTCGAAAAGATAGTTGGGAAAGTGCGAATCCCGATGAACAATGCGATACGCGATCTATCCTCCGACAAGTTAGCACGGCCACTCGATTGAGACGGCGCGGGTTGCGAAAGGCGCGAGAACAGCGTAAATGAAATAATACACCGCGGAATTGGCCGCGGAATAGAATGAATGGACGATAAATATAACATGTTGCTCGGCCGCGGCGCGAAGAAGGTAAGAAGAAATCGTAGGGCGACGGAGGCGGAGACCTGGGGGCTACGAAGCGTGAAATTGGCACGTATCGGAACGCGTTAGAGTACATACGGAACAAGTGACCGGCGGAAAGTACGGCGGGAGAGATCTTCAAGGTAGTGTAGCCTCGGTCGCGGTATTCTAAAAATCTCAGCACTTTTATTTTTCATATCACAGGGTTAAGAGTCCGACGGGTTTAAAACTTTCAGACTACTGGAAAAAGGTTCTAAGGTTGAAATCGATATCTCAATATTTCCACCGCAATCGATGCCGATGCCTTTATACTCGTCTATTTTCTTTTCACACGGTCGACATTTATAAAATATCCCATCACTTTATCTCGTTTTATCTATTTCTATTAAAATTGCATCTTTTCTGCACGTTTTTCTTCTTTCTGTAGGCTTGCTTTCTGTTCCTACACTGGTGAACTAGTGCAATAAATTAGAGTAAGACAAGCATATCTTTTCTCGTTCTAGCTTACTGCACTAGTTCACCAGTGCAGGAACAGAAAACAAACCTTAAACTTCCTTCCGTTGTTAAAATTACATCTCGCGTTACATAAATATTTGCCTGCGGTTTCTGATGAAGAATCCTATACTGGACAACGAAGGCTGAAATTTGCGATAATGAAAAGGGAGAGAATGGACACGGGCGTCTTCCGCGACAGCAACAAGGACGTTCATCGTAGAGAAACGCGAATCCACCCCTGACTGCTGCCGTTGCTGCTGGCGCAGCGCGGAAATAAGAGAGAAGGATTTACTTGCCGAGCTCGCCGCGGTTGCGAAAGTATCGCGAATTACGCGTTATAATTACGAACACTGATTGCATTTCTGATTGACCGCCGCACAGAGCGCACGGCGAATCTCCTAACGTCGTAATACAAACGATTAGCCCACCGAGCGTGCGCTATTAAGTTAATGGACAAGCAATTTGTTGTTGTATAACACGAGACTGACTTTTAAGAAAAGATTAGATAGTAATTGATCAGGCTTTCCTATTTATCTGGAAATATAGCACGCGCGTACGTGGAATTAGAACAGTTTATTGTTGCAGTACGTAATTAAAAATTATTACATCTCAAATCATCGTCTCAAATCTGATTGTAATATTTTATTGTATATAAAGATAAATTTTTTAATTATTACTTTGCTTGTCTTTATTACTTCATAAAAAATTAACTTCCTAATTGGAACACAGGAATCGAGATCATGCGCAATAATGAATACATAAGAGGCTGCCGCGAAAGGACTCGATAACGGGACAATTTTCAGTATGACTGACCCAGTATTAGTTCGATGGATGAATAGGAAAGCAAAATCGAGCAAAACGAGTAGCTACGGATTCCAGCGGAAGTAGGCTCGGCGCGGGAGAACAAGGGCCGGACGCACAAAGCAAGATTGACTTTCAACGAGACGCAAAAATGAAATGAAATTTTATGCTATCTCGGGGACCAGTCCGAGCCCCACTGCACTGGCCTACTTGCAGCTTTATCGTGGGCCACTGATCACTTTCATACCGAGCAACTCGACCGCCCGGCAACACGTCTTAGATCCTAAGTCAGTGAGTGTTCCTAGCGACCCTTTTTTTTGTGATAAGAACTCAGCTTTTCCTTCCGTAATCCAAGACGTCCAAGATATGCAATTGATTTAATCGCAAGGCTGTACACGAAAGTACAGTATAATTTCAAGGCTAGCACTTTCACGGCATTAATTAATGTTACTCTCATCGTTGCTAAGTATTGCAAGACAAAATTTCCAAAAATATATTTAAAAAATGTTCTATTTAATTAAATTATATGAAAATCAACGACTAACAAACAGTGGGTTTTTAGAATCAAAAGTTAGTTATTCTTAAACCGAAGTGAATTTTACTAAAAAGGCTAAACTAACCGTTAGCCTTTGACCTCAGTTCTATAATTGACAATCGAGGGAACCAAAGGTTATCCCCTGTCCGTCTTAACTGTTTTGGATTTATATCACAGTTGAGTAAAAGTCACTTCAGTTTCCGATACAATTCTCTTGTGGCCTCATTTCTTCAATCTTACGTTCTCTGCGTTTTTTTAATGAGTGAATTTTATTTTTTCTCTGCAAGTAACTCTTGAGTTTGTTTTACTAAGAATATTTATTGCATCGCGTGAACGCTAGTAGGCTTTTTCAAAATATTATCTCCACAAAATTTATCAACTTTGTACATTCGATTTCTGTACGCTCACACCTCGCGTTTCTAATCGGAGAACGTGAGATTAGTTAAATATTAATTTACATATCATCGCGTCGCGCGTGCTGAGAATGGCTCTAAGAGAAATCAAAATGTACTGTATTTTACTATCAAATGTTAATTAAATACTCAATAAAGTTGATGCATACAAGAGACGCGTTTTGACTCTTAAAGCCCTTGTGTTCGTTGATTTTAATATCGAGTCTTTAGTTCTTTCATCATTTATCTAAATTATGTAGTATCTAATTTAATTTAAGGTTCAACTAATTAGTTTAACTATGACTCAAACGTATGCCAATACGAATAATAATTAATAACCCAAACCTATATAAGTTGATATTCGAACATTCGAAAACTTGATATTTGACATATTGAAATATGATATTCACTGAAATTTCGATTCCTGTACGATCCGAATCTCGATTTCACCCCGAGAAAGATACAGATTTCGCAAAGATTTGGCGAGACGGACGTCTCGTGTTACAGCTCGAGTATTCGAGACAATCAAAGATCGGAAAACAATCAGTGGACGATAAACCCTGACGATTCAGGAAACGTCCGCCCCGAAGCAACTCACTTTTTGGCCGTTTTCGCCACAGCCGTTTCTTGCCTCGCCTACTTCCAAGGGTTTATCGAAGCAAGACAAGATTTTGTAAAGCTCGGAAATATGTGACAGCCTTCACTGAGCAATATGCGGTCGACCGTGGATATACACGTAATGTCGCGCTCAAATTAAATATTAACAATACCTATACTTAGAGATGAGAGGCCAGGTTTTCTCATCATTTATCATGCGAAATAACGCCATTAATAACTGATGCATCGTTGAGCAACGGTGATACCGTTACAATAGACGCAAATAATATTCGCAGAGTTGTGTACATAATCCGACACCGCGCGTTTTTCTAACTCATTATGTCTGGCGCGAAATTGGTGAAAAGTCACTTGTGCCACAATCATACTTCGAGAGATCTGCATTCGTACCTCGTGTTTACCGTTAAACGTGATCGCCTGATTATATCCTCTCTATTTGTTCCATATAATAACCGTATGTGTAATGCCGCGTCCGCTGAGAATCAGACGACCGCTAAATACAGGAAGCGGAAGTGGCCTTAATACACAGTGAGATCGCTTTTAGGTCGGCTATGTGGCGTCTTAAAAAATACACATATAATATATATATATATGTTGGACAAGTCCCGTCGACAGAACCACGCGTCTAGCACGCGTGAGGTCGCACGAATAAAAATCAGGGGAGATGCGTTAATAACGTTCCCTGACGCAGCGCCGGGAACGTTGCCTTCCGAGAAGAGCCGGTCGTCGCGGTCGCGTTTATGTCTCGCTCCTCGGAAGAATGCAGTTTATAGGCCGTACATTACGTACCTCGTGTTACGTGCGAGCGTTGCTCGCTGTTAAGCGTGTACGGACGAGCGCTCCGGCCCGAGTCGCCGGACTAAACCGAATAAAATACAATTTATTGCGCGCCGGTGATATACAGCCAGCGTGAGTAATTACTTAGCCAACGCAATCGCCGAGAGACGACTTCACGGCTGCGAGCCGAAATTAGCAGGGTGTCCTTTGATGAAATTAATTCGCCGCTAATGACCATGCAGGTACGGCAAGGTTACTGGATGAGTAACCTTTTCGATACTTTGCCGGTGGCATGCGAAAATTAAAAAACGTTTAAATTGGCCGATACGGCCAATTTAAGTTGTCTTTTATTAGATTTTTGTGCTACATAAAATCTAGTAGCATTAGAACTGGGACATGTAGACCGTCTGGTCTTTGTTTTTCAAATATTTCTTCGGAGACATACATATATTTTAACAGTATCCGAAAGATTAAGAAAGAAAGATAACTGCCTGTATATAAATTAAGCGAAAAAGATCAACTCTGTATTCTGAAACAAGGTACACTGCAGCACCGGACATTTAATGTCTGTAATTCTTCAATTTTCGCGCGAGTATGTAACTTGTCATATTTATCTTATGGTATTCAATTTTTTTAGGAGTTTAATTTCCGTTATATATTCGGGATCAAGTGCGATTACAACGAATTGAGATTCAGTATATTTCCGGCAAAATCGTCAGACCAAATCCTGAAATCTTGTTGGCGTGCCTTTCCAGACGAGTTCTCCGTTCTTGTTTTATACCCAGTCAAGGCTGAGCCAATTAAGAACCGAACTCCATTCGCGATCGGTTCTTCTAGCGAGCCCCTTATTACGGGAAAATTCGGAGGCCTTATTTGGCCCACGTTTATATCATACGGCAACGCGTCGCGATCGGTCTTGCTCGAGTGACCGCCTTACGGCGAGGAAATTCGTGGACCTTATTTAGCTCGTATTTACCATACGGTGGCACGATTCTGCCCTACCCTCGCTTTTACCTTTCCTCGCGAAGGCGAGGAAACGTACGAACGAGTTTCCTGGCTCGTGAAACACGAGCTGCTCTCGCCTGAAAGTCAAGATATCCTGGGTGTCTTCGTATTTTCTTCGACGTTAGACTAATCAGCCATTCCGGTAACCGAGATATCTCTTCCACTTTCGGAGTTATTGGAATTTGTCCCGATTCTATGTGGAACTTGGTAAAATTTCGAGTCCCCAAATTAAATATATCGTGTACGCTAATTTCGCAATTTCACCACAATTATTTTGACGAAATTGACGCAGTTCCTAATTCATGACAAAGCGATCTTCCGGAAAGAGAGACGTGGAATAGATTTTATGAGTTTGATAACAAAAGGCTGAAAAGAATATGAAATAGGCTCTGTTCCTCTATTGTCCTAGTCGCACACGAGATACAGTCGCCCTGCGTGACACCCAGGTGTAGCCTGTCTACCACGCACGATGTAGGTAGACAGCTTTCCTCGCTCCATGAAAGTGGCCTCTCTTCGGCGATTCGTTACGTACAGCACGCGTAAGCATTCCTCGCGAGCAGTCCTCTCTTTCCCTCTCTTTCTCTCCTTCTTTTCTTCTCTGCCTCTCTCCCCCTCTTCAATCTTCTCTCTCCTCCTTTCATCCAACCATCCTGCTTCGTCCACTTTCGTGACCCTTGACTTCGGAACGTCAAACGTAATTTCGTAACACTTGCTTACGCGCGTCCATTGAATATTCAATTAATAATTCATCGTTAAGACGTGCTCATTGATTATTCGCGGATTAAATTAAATCGGACGTTTTCGCGCGAATAACCCAGATTAGTAAAATTTCCTAACGAACCTGCATTCATAGAGTAAAACTCCATGTGACGCTGGATCCGTGCTCCATGCTCGGGCACGCGCGACTAACTTCAACCGCCCGTAACACCGTAGCGCTATGGGATCATTAACGAATTAATAAACAGAAATGAAATAATTGGAAAGTATTTTCTCCCGCGGATAAAAGTGGAGTGATAGTAGCGCCTCTCGCGCGTACTCGAGAATGCGTTCAGGTGAGCGGGACGCCTATTTTGAACGAAGCGATCCGCGGTGACAGCGTATATAAATGCCATGCGAGCGTTCCAGATCGACTCTTGTATTCTGCTGCTGGCGACGACGGGCCGGGCCGGGCCGGGCCGGGCCGGGCCGCGCCGGGCCCCGGCGCGATCGATGCGCGAGATCGAAGGCACGCCGCGTGCGTGCATTCGTATTAATGTCATGCAAACACCATGCAAATTACTACGGAATCCAATCTCTTTTAATTTTTTTTCTCCTCTCGATACTACCCGCGCGCGCACGCTCCCGTCTATTCCCAGGTCTAACGTAGGTATATGTGCGAACGCACGGAATGCTGTCGACGATATCGACGCCTTTCCTCTCGTAACGCACGCACGCGATCGCCGACACAAAAATTCGCGAAAGCGAATGGGGGCCCCACTGGCTCCTTACAAGGGAAACGTAAAGCACTCGAGCTGTAAGCAATTAATTTTGTAAAAGATCGTTTGAAACAGCGCGGCTATTTCTCGATCGGTTTTCAGTCCGGGCAGAAATGTCGGGGCGAGGTACAAGCTACGCGGAGAGTATTGTCTCTTGAAATTTACCCGGGAAATCATGTAACCGTGAATCAACATTTTGAAGAATTTTATGAGAGTTTTTTGAAATTTTATCACACATTTTACTAGTACAATCACTGCACTGAAAAAAAAATCTGGTAGATTCAACCAGTCGTCTGTTAGAAAATGGACGAATCAGGATTTACCAGATGTGTAGTGAAGTCTAGCAAACTTCTGGTTATGAAATATCGAGCTCTATCGTGCTGACTAGAAATTCTGTTTGGTTTAGTCAAAATACATTCTAGCATACATGTCCTGTTGAGACAATCAAAGCATTTTTCTCAGTGTAGTAAAATGTACGGTATTTAAAAAAACTCTCATAAAGTTCATCAAAATGCCACGTTGTCCCACGATCATACGATTTTCGGGATAAATTTTAAGAGAAAATTCTCTCCGTGAAAAAAATTCCCTGACTTTTTCAGGTTTTATAAATAAATTGATGTTTAGCAAAACAGAAAATTAGTGTGCTGAGAGTCAAAGAGAAGTTTGTTTTCTAAAAACTTTAAATTATTCAGAAAAAATGTAAAAATCCAGTAAAATTTCCTGACTTTTCCCTGACATTTCCAGATTTCTAAAATTCCCTGACAATTCCCGGTTTTCCAGATTTCCCTGACCACTGGACACCCTGAAATTGTGGGATACAAAAAAAAATAGCTCGTCTAGATATAGGCCTTTACGCTCGAAATGATTCACGTTTCACGATATTCCTCACATGAGAAAGTAAAACTATTCGCGGTAGCTTATCTCAGTAAATCGACCGCTCTGGCCGCGTCTCGTATCGGCGAGTTGCGTTTTTCCACGACCCAGTTAGCTATCGGTTAGGGTTTTGGATCGATTAATTATTGCGTGCCCAAAGAGACGTGTCGTCGTCACGCTCGTTGAGGCTGATCTTGGCAGGCGAATCGGGGGCCGATTTCGATAGGAATTCATCGCGCGTATCGGCGCTGCATCGACGCGGCATCGTCCGAGTAACACGCATCGCGTAAAGTGATACTTGCTTTCGTGCTATTCGTAAACGTTCGGTACACCGTATCGCGCAATTTATAAATACGGTGTACACCGACACCGAAGACGCTTGAATATTTTATGCACCACCGCGCGACAATATACCTTTCACTTACAGACGAGTCGCGATTCTCCCGGGAGAGTAATCGAGCTATATCTATGCAATTTTCGACTAGAGCGACGACTGTTATATATCACGTTGTTATCTCGTAAATCGATTTCACCGGGAAACAAATGCTTCGGAAATTAATCGTCTAATACTGATAAAAGTGATACGGTAATGCCGGGATAGAACTGTTTCCACATCGCGCGTTTGTCAAAAGTACGAGTAATTAAAATATACATTTATCATCGCAAATATAATATACGTGTAAATAATAATAATAATGTTCCATGGAAATAAAGTCGAATTATTGCGTTATCTTTCAACTCCACGGCCCAATGTAGCGACGAGAAACACGATGAAAGTCTGAAGTATGTAAACCAGCCTTCGAAATCCGACGTCGTTGCGAAAATGGCCTTGATGCGAGAGAGTCACCCACGCGCAGACGTATTATTACTAAATAACTTTAAGATTGTGTGACACAAGCGAGTTCTCAATCCCTCATTATCCGTTACCCAAAATAGCAATCCCTGCGTACGTTCGACGCTTTTCATCGAAACCGCACGCGTAGATATAATATCAAATTAATTTTAAAGTAATTATGTGGCGGAGAGAAATCTTGCAAAATATAAATACATAAAGCTATCTCTTCACTCTGTGTCGAGAAATTAACAAAAAATGTATTATCAAATTATAGTTATCTGCCATGCACATATGCTGCGTCCTATTCTCTATTTCAATTAATATTTCAAGTAATTTATTAAGAATATTGTGTAACAAACAATAACATTTATCATTATATGACACAAAAAATGATACTAAAAAGAAATGAATGTGGAATTGGACCACCCCTTAAATAACGCGATAAAAAGGGGAGCTTGGTATATTCTTTAGCTCAAAATCAAAGGACTTTTAACGTCATTGAACATTTAAGATTATGATGGAAAGAAGTTGTAAATAATAATGCAAAATATATTTGAAATAAAAATGTCAAACGTCTCTAAAACCCACTTATGGGATGATGACCCACTGTACATATGAGATAAAGGTTGAAGAAGAAACTAAGATCCTATCTATCTAGATTCATATCCAATCGTATTATGTATGTACATTAACTATTAACCAGAAGTGGATATGAAAAGTATCAATAACCGTCGGGGATATTTGTTAACCGCGTCCTCTTATCGCACGCACATCACTCTTTTACGTATTTTATTGACACGCACTTGTATCGAGCACGTTTATACGCACTTGCCAGATGCAAAGAAAGCAGGCAATTTGCTCGCGCGCCGAGATAAGGGATCTATCAAATAAATAATCACGATCGGGAACGCGCAAGTGAGCTCATAATGTGCTGTCTCGGGTAGGGAAGTCGCTGTCCTCTCCGCTAAAGTGCCTTTCCTCTCGCGTACACACGCGTACGCGCGAATGTGCGTGTCGGCTTGCTCTTATAACAAATTGGCGCCGCCCTCGGTAATGGTTTTACCGTCGTCGATCAGACTGACGTTCACGCTCCGTTTACCGTAGGTCACTGAGGATAGGACCACACTTAGGTGTATCGGTTTCACATGGGCCATCATCGTGATACGCGCAATCCAACTTCCGCTTTCATTAAACGTTCAATTCACTTCTGTAATCCTTTACAAGGAAAAATGATAATGGAAAATTATAACCCCCCGTGGCATTAACGAGATTTATATCCGTGAGAAAAAGGTCCAGGCGATGTTGTTCAAATATTAATTAATTCTATTGAATGTTACGCAGTCGGTAATTGTCGCTCCACCGTATGTGTGTTATGTACACTGAAAAAAATTTCTGGTTGAATATGGACGAATCAGATAATTCCTTTAGGATTTACCAGAATTCCTTTAGGATTTACCAGAATTTCTGTAGGATTACAGGAATTTTCCTGTAATCCTGTAATCCTACAGAAATTCTGGTAAATCCTAAAGGAATTCTGGTAAATCCTAAAGGAATTATCTGATTCGTCCATATTCAACCAGAAATTTTTTTCAGTGTACGATTTGAAACGTCAACGTCTAAGCGATGTTTGATCCGTCCTTTTCATAATACTTATTCAGATTGAAATCTTCAAATTGCGAGCCCATCGACTAAAGTGATTTGAATATCTAACTAATAAGAATATTCTTTAAGTCGCCAGCAGTAATTGACAAACTCAGTATTTTCCTGACCATATCTGGCATTTTTAATAATACAGAAAATTTATTGCAAAAAATATTACCTCGGTCAGGGTTTTAACCTGGACTTCCCTACACCCTAGACAGGCGTCTCACCGATTTGACCACTGAATGGCTAAATCTTGCTTTCAGATAAATTTGGACTAATGTCATAATATACTTTTGTTCGCGGGATCGTCCCTTTTAGTCAATCTTTTATTTTTGTAATTTTAAGAACAAATATACCGTAGTTTTAATATCGATGCAACGATGATGCAATAACAACGAAAGTATGTGAATCGCCAGTAGTTGATTAACCATAAAAAGAATTGTTAGACGACTTTAGGCTGGCAGCTGGTTTATTTATTTAAATCCTATATTAAATCCCCGGATTTAAATAAATAAACCATCTGCCATCCTAAAGTCGTCTAACAAGTCTTTTAAAGTCGTCTAACTGTATTGCAATAAGTTCGAGCTATTAATTACGAACATTTGTGACATCAATCTATTAAAAGTGGGTGTATCGCTCGTCTTTAAGCCTACTTTGAAATTACGCCTCTGGAAATAACATGAATATAAAATTCCATCCTCTGCATTTACTGAACTTTTACGCGCCGTCATGAAGAACTTCGATCTCGTTCGAGGCGCAGGGATCAGACGTTCAATTTAATCCGCCACCGGTATGCACCAGCTTGCAATCTCGCGCTTAATATACACTACGTCATCCCGAGAGATCTCCACTGACGTATACCGCGTGTTAACGAGGAGCCCGATAAATTCTACGCGCCAGGATACGACGGTCGAAACGATATCATAGCGCGGAATATTCTCGGCCGTAATTACCGTTAATTGATACGCACACGGTTTCCCAATAATTAAAACGAACGACGAGATATGAAAAGTTATCGGCGATCGCGCGTTTCCTGAAATCCCAATACGCCGAGATCCCAACACGCCCCATCCGCGAAACACGATCGCAAATAAGCACGTCGCGTACCTCTACATCGCGTAATAATGGATATTTAATCGTCGTAAGAGGTCGTAATTAGAATATATCGCGCGATAAGGTTTCTCGTTTAACCCCCGGCGATATCTCAACTCGGGCACCAGTTTCCCGTTGCACGGAGGTCGCGGCGAAGACGAAAATCGCCATTTTGTAAGATATTACGCGAAATTGGGCAATGTCCAAGTAGAGATAATTAAACCTGCCGTAAAAGGCAGTTCTATTACAATGCAGACAAGGTCTGGCGCCGGCAACGGTAACAATGGCATAAATTACCGTAGCAGCAAAACGGGGAATGATAAATCTGGACCAGAGAAGCATATGGAACCGTAAGCGCGCCTATATAAAATTATGTACATTACGTTCCCGCGATTGCGAGGTCACTCGAATGGACGTTTCGGTATATTTATTCGTACGAAAATGTTTTCTGTGTGTTATACAAAAATGTTATACGAATATTTTATTCGTAAGGCAAGTTTCTCCAATATTTTGTAGATATTTCCTTGAAAAGGACCGCAATCCGGATGGTCGAAACGTTGGAATAAAGTGTTAAATTAAACCACCTCAGCCAGTTTAACGTCGTCAAACAATTTTTCTTCCTGTTTTCTGCATATTATATCAAGCAATTTAAAATAAATAGGGAGATATTGAGAATGCGATTATTAATGTTTAAGTTATCCATATAGCAATCTTAAATTATAATAATAAAATGATGATGCACAATGAGATTAAAACGCAGTCATGCATGTATTTATCTTCGATCATATAATTAAGTTGTAAACGTTTCAATCTTTAATTATTAATAAAATATGCACTCAATTACGTCGAACGATTGCGCTCTCAATATCCCTTTGTCGACTATTTGTTTCATTTTATTGTCGAGAGTTAGTTAATTGTCTATTTATTTTAAATTAAAATATTACGATATAAATTCCTCCCTCCCGGCAACTTCATATTTGTATCATCATTTTAAGAGAAAAATAATTATACAAGAGAAAGAAATAAAGATAGGGACCAAAATTACAGCTGTGTCAGCAACGTTTTAAAGCACATTTTAGAATACTAGGAATTGTTGTACAAATCAGATTTTTTCCTGAATATTTTTTTGTGCATTAAATAATGCCTTCTCCACCGAAAAAGAATTTTTCTGAAAGGATTAAGTTGCAGCACGTTTTGCGCGCACGGAGATGCGAATATTGCGCGAATACGAAGACTGACTTTTGCTGCCAGTCAATTATTAAATGGGTAGCCTAGCCGTATCGTACGTAACGCTGCCTAGTAATCGCGAAAACGAAGACAATGGCCGCCACGCCGTGCCGCGGATAAGGTTAACAGCCTCCATCGCAACACTGCACAATGTCTCCTACACGATATACAGCGACCATGCGACGTATGACTGATGCACGCGTGGAAAGAACACGTCCGGCTCGATGCTAGATAACGTCCACGACAGTAACGAGAAAGATCGTACAGTCTTCCTACATTTTTCCGCTTAGAAAAATGAACGAACGTTTATTTTAGTGCCCATCAAGAAATTTTGAGCACAATCGTACTAAAAGGCAAAAAGGTCAGAGAAAAATCATAATTATTATATCTTTTGCACGAATCTATTTTTTCGTTCGAAAAGTGATTGCTCTCTATCAGCGAGAAGTATATCAGATAATATCGGGACCACGCTGTATATGCAATTAATTAGGTACATTTATCTCGAACTAGATTCCGCGCTGCCACTTTACCACGCCATTAGCTCATACTATTCCATTTCCAACAGATGACCATTCACATATGTCATTCTAAACACACAGATTAGATAGGACATGTTACATCTAATGTAACCTGACGTGGAATTCTTATCGATTAAGCTCACTTCAAATTCACAGTTTGATCCAGGATGGGATCAATGGAATGCGGAGTGATCGATCTAGTACATTCAACCTGGCGCGACACTGCCAATCGGGCATTGAAGTCTCCTCTTTTCTCGCGACTCGACGCAGCGCGCGACGCGCGACCAATAACGGTGGCTGATGTACGACAACAAATAACGACGAAGGAAGGAGAACGGGTTTAGCCGACTTAGAAAAGCCGGTGGAAGCGAGATGAAGCGCTTCCTCCTCTTTCAATAGCGCGTCGATCCGAACCGGTCGCACCGCCATTTTCCCCAAGTTTTTGCCGGCGCGGTCAACGGTTCGCTCGGCACCAACTCGGGCCAACCAGGTCACTCCTCATTCTTCTCAGGTTTGTCGTAAACCCACCCAATGACGTCGTCACGATGTCGCCGGGAAGAAATGCAACAATGCAAGTTCGAACCGCGCGACACACGTTCCGGTATGCGACTTAATGCCGCGGCGGGAATTCACCCGAGTATTTCACGGCGATAGGAATTCGTTAATCAAACGAGGTGACCGGACCACTCGATTAACGGAAAACTTATTTTTAGCTCGGGGGGGGGGGGGCGGCGGTGAGATACGCGGAACCGGCGATTATCGTCCGTTTGTGCCAGTTAATTATCAAGTAACATTTTGTGATAAAGTGTGTTAACGAAAATCAAATGCCTGTCTAAAAATAAAACCTCTGCCTCCCCTTCTATCCAGTTACTACCCACTACATCTTAGATTCAATGTACTTCGAAATAAAGAGGTAATAACGTCAAGGATCCACTTTCCTCCGCATCTTCATTCCCCTCGAGTGCCACTGGCACAGAACAAACGTGTCGCTCGTCGTTCACGCAAATATTGCAACGCTCGTTGTTCCTAGACGGTGTTTGTGTTTCCGAGAACAGACGTTCCGGTATCGTGCATAGACCCAAGAAGTTTGTGTGCCGCATTCCGATCTGCACCACCCAGACCGGTATTAATTACCTAAGTCGATAAGCTTGTCGAGGCGACAAGCTGCGGGCCACCGGTACGGCGACGAACGTCGCATTACGGGACTTTTCTGCCGACGCCGTCGCCGTCGCGCAATAGAAAGGAACTGTCGCGTGATTGCGCCGGCATAAAAGGCGGTATCTGGCGATTACGTTGGACGTTCGGATTAACCTCCGTTCGCCGCGCCGAGTAGCACGCACCAGCTGCGAGGCACCGAGAAATTGCAAAGAACGAACGCCTCGCGATGATCCCCAACACGGCCAACTTCTTTTTTTCTTTTCCATGCGCGCCGTATTCTTCGTGCACTTTAAACCTTTACGGTTTTCCTTAGCGTGTATCGTAAGCCACGATACGCGGCGTACCGTATAATGCAAACCATATGCCCCGCGGCTTTGAATCAATACTTTGAATGTAAGTTTTTCACAGCGTGTAATATAATCACTAACGATAAGCAGAGTATTACCTTTTCCGTAAAAACGGTTATATATATATAATATCACAACCTGATTCTGTAACATGGATTCAGAATTACACCGTTCGAAAGCTTATTATGCACGCTTCGAAAGAGAATATTAAATAATGGAGATATTCAAGTGCTGTACATAATCATTTGCCTTTTGCAAATGTGACAAATCGATTAAGTGAAAAATGAATACACCAGAGAATAAGAATTGACTACATAAGACTTGTGACGAGGCTGGAATTTTTGTATTCAATTCCCGTTACACTTTTACTTCCCCGCAACTTCATTTATGTTTGTTTCTAAATCACCGAACCCTTCACCAGACAAAAGGTTTGCCGCCAACAAATACATATAACCGAGCGGGCATCGAAGTCTCCGGGCCGGCCGGCACCTTATAAGCGACTTTTGGTGAGTGGGTTAGTCACGAGGAGCACATTTGTCTGTTTGTTCTCCTATTGACACACTTTGGAGGCATGGCGTAACATGGCGCGTCCAGAGACGCTCAACCCGATCGCGCGTTACTTTTCGATCGGCCGCTGAGTAATATCAAGCGAATGGGACCCGCGGGGACGCGAGCCGTCGGTTGAGCCTCTCTGGCTCGGTTAACGGTCACCGGCGTTCGTAAGCCTGCACTGAATCGCAACACGGTTTGTTCAACTCGAAATCGTCATCGTTGCCGTGGCCGGTATCCTCGGTTCATCCCGCGAACGCGGCTCAGCCAAGGTAGAGAACAACAAGGACGCCCTCGTCAGCGTGTATTAGCTCTATTGTATTCGCAGGATGATGAAAAAGCATTCTCACATGCTCGTGGAAAGAGAGCCGCAGAAACACAGCGGACGTGACCACCCATTGTCGGTCACATCGATGTTCCATTGTAACTGATACTCGGCTCTTTCGGAGCTACGCAACACGCTCGCGTCCTTGTGTCCAGCAGTTTTGCATTACAAATTTGTAAAATTTTGCACGGTACTTAATTGGTAAAACTAGACAGTCCCGAGAACGTTGTTACTTTAACCGGCGTTGTTACGAAAGCTCGTATGCACATTCAATTATTTTACCCTCAGCTCAATTAAGTTTTAAAATCGATGACTTTTCGTCGCGAGTATCGCAAGCGTGACACACTTTCTTCGGTCACTCCGCTACGAATAAAAATGGGACTTTGAATACGTAATAACACGGAATTGCACTTGCTTCTGCAAACGTGTGTCACTTAACGCACCAGGTGCTAAATTTGAAAGTACGTAATTACAATTAGGCGCCTTTATGTGGATCAGGATAAGCCAGATACAGGCTATAGTAATGTGGTGAAAGGATCAGGATTTCCTCCCGAAGATTTGCATACCCACTTGCACGATCGTGTTAGGCGCGTAATTATCCACAAGCCTCTTAGATTGGGTGGAATGATGGAAAGGTGCTTCAAGCGAATCGAGATCGTTGTGGGATCCGAGCAACGCGCACAGGCAAAAATAGAATTGCAAAAATATAAGACAGAAATTTATATGTGTCTAAAACGGGCATTTAGAAAATAAAATCAACGAAAAAATATAAAATCAAATGTAAAATTCTAAAAAATCTAGATTATTTCTAGAAATCTTTTTTTTTGCGCTGATGATATATTTCGAGATTTTACTGTATATTTTTGAAAAAAATTAAGGAGAAAAATTTTTAAACCGTATTAAAATAGATTTAGGAAATAATTGTGGCGTTTTACAAAATAACGATCGTCTTCTGCGCGTGAAATATCAGGTGAAGAAATCGCGAAAAGCGAAAAATTTCAGCGTTACGAAGAGAAAGATTTTCGTAACATCTAAAGCACGAATTCGGCAAAAGCCGCACAAAGGTACATTCGGATCAACGATCTGACTCACTGTGCGGCAGGCACTCGTGTAGGATTTATATGCGGCGTGATATTCGGCACGGCATCGGCAGGAGTGAATTAACGGATGATATATTCGTAACCTGTTTCCATTTTCCCGCAGCACACTAACGGCATGGCCGGTCGCCATGAATAACGATTTAACTCTCTAGAGAAGAGAGGTGGGGCATCCTCGTGTGGATTTCTACGAAAGTGGCGTAATCGTTCTTTCGGGCATAATCGTGCCTGAAACGTTATCGCATTTTCATTGCATCAAGGCCGTGCACCGTGTGCAGGCCATGAATTTTTCTTGCTTGTCACTCGACTAACTGCGGTAGAAAAGTTTCGCTTTCAGGTCAAACGGATGCTAGTTACTTATGACATTATTGAGAGAACTAATATCATTTATATATATATATGTATATTATACATTTATTCCATTTCATTATTTACGATAATATCAAACATCTCAAATTATTTTAAAGATCATGATAGAATTAAAACTTCGTAAACTTTGTGAAAATTCAGAATAAGCGTTGAAAAGGAAAAATTTGCACATTTTTTTCAGCAGTCCTACTTTTAACACAAAATTGTTCCCGTCTCTACTTTATTCTGCTCTTAGAAAAGAGCAAATTAAACCATCATGCCCTTTTTAAACACGTGTGTACATATTCAAATATACCAAAATAATTTCAAAACATTTTTGAGAGTTGAGCAGCCACGTGAGAAGCGATATGAAGAATCCGTCACGTCAGTCAAGACATGCTCATCGTGACTTGTTCGAGCGCTATCGAACAAGTGACCTTAACAGGATAACGCGCGCCCATTATTACGCGGCGAAGCGGTATATATTATCTATTCACACTACCATCAGTACATCGAAACACAAAAGGTTACTAGGTTTCGTATTATGCAACCACATCGTCACTCCTTTATCCCGAAGCGTGATGTTCTTCAAATTCGACTCTGACGCGCGCGAATGCCATGAACACTTTACAGATATTTATTTTTTTACATTAATTCAAGTTCAGCATTTACGATTTATAAAAATTTCACCGATTTTGTTATATCGATATACAGTTAAAGTCAATTCACGAATGTTTTGATTTCATGAATGTGGCAACATAAAAGGAATTTCTTTTTACATTCGATTACTGACTTTGTAGCACACACACACAAATTAAAATTTGGTATACGTCAAAATATAGCAAACGAGATAACGCGCTAATTAATATCAATGATTAAAATATCATAGAGATGTAGGTACATCAATTTTATAGTTTAGAAAATGCATTCAAAATTGACTCTAACTAGAATTAATTTCAGGAATAATAACTGCAAAATTTGGCATCCTCTACGTATTCGTGAATAATCGGGACGATCTACCGAGACTTTAAATTCTGATTACGCAACAAACGATGTATGTATAAGCAAACCACAAACCCATAGCCGCGACGTCAAATTAATTCAGAAGTTCCCCCCGTCGTTTTTTGTTCGCAAGTTAATAACCTCGTACCGACAAGTTTTTAGAACGTAACTTGTAGCTGGACGAGCAACCAGCCAGCTCAGAGAGCGAACTTCTCAAACCTCATTCTCCTTGCTCGTTCTTTTGTGCTATTTCGCCGTTGCTACTTGCGCTTCTACCTAGGCTATCAATTGTTTTGCACATTCCGCGAAATCATTCCTCTATTTCCTACCACGTAGTGAACGTATCACGGAAAATGCTCGCGTCCTTGGGCGAAGACGAACGTTAAGATCTCCGTTAACGAGACGATAATCGACGCGAACTCGACCGCAAAGATAACATTAATCCTACTGCGTATGTTATATTTAAGCAAAAACCGTTAAAGAATAAATTTAAAAAATCGAAATAGATTTGGTTTACGATTCTGATGTGAATACGTAGCATAAATTTTTATTTATTAAAAAAAATTGTATTTTTAGGTCATATAAAAATTAAATTGCATAACTTTTTCGAGAGCAATAAATTAACAAGTTCTTATGTTAATATTGTATTATCGTTGTTAAATTTTGGTTGATGTACGTACAGTGCTCTGCAAGCTTGATCTATCCTTAGCGAAATATCATTTTTTTAAAGAAACAGAGCGACACGTTTTGTTCTTTCGCAACTTTTTCGCGCAACATTTAAATTTTCTGATAAAGAAAAGGATTATTACTCGTTGCGTTTTTTAGCAACACAATAAGCAAAAATATGGAATGAGTAAAAATATTAATTAGAATTGGTTCTGCTCATTTTGTTCCGCCAACTTATAACACGTTTCTTTTTCTCCCTGCCTTTTCCTCTGTTTCTCCATGCGTATCTTTTTGTACAATATATTTGCTATTTTCAGCTTTCGCGGAGATAGAATGATAAACAAGAAACAGGTAGTTTCTTGCTTTAGATAGAGCATAAAGCTAGTAAATCAAAAAGCAGTAATGATTATAGGAATTCTCGTTTCTTTCTTTTGCAAGAACCGCTTTTACCGCTGCTGGAACCTTATGACAGAAAGTTTCGATATCACTTCTTTTTGAAAATCTATTCCGCATGGCAACGGTTCATGTCCGAAATAAAAAATAATCAAGTTTCGGTTCTACCCCAATCCGGTTTTATCCCGGATATTTGATACGCCCGGGTAAATTGATAATTATCAAGAAATATGAAACTCTTACGATGTCAACGAAACGAGTATCGCGTAGATTATTAATATTGTACGAGCACACGTTATATCACATATTTTTATCTGAATCGTATCAAGACTAAATGAATCCGTGAGTTGTGACCTTTTTCATTATTAATATTCGCAATAAATTGCCGCTATTTGCACTATTTGCCAAATTAGATACATATATTTTACAAAATGTGTAAGAAATCAAGTTGGCAACATGCAATAACGTCTATATCGAAAGTATTAGCACATATTACTTCTTTCATTGCGACTTTCGATAATTTTAAACATATAACTAAAATCGTCAGTCTTTTCTCGAGAGTTTTATGAATTTTGCAAAACGAAAATTAATATAAATCCTCCAAATTTTTTAGTTACATCAACTAATTAGAATTCTTCAATGTCGCCAGTGGTAATTAATAACGTCAGCGTTTTCTTGGCCATATACCTGGCATTTTTAACAATACAGAAAATTTATTGCGAAAAATATTACCTCAGGGTTTGAATCTGGACCTCCCACTCTAGGCCGGCGTCTCATCAATTGGACCATCAAGGCATATGATAATATTTGTCGCAATAACAGTATAAAGATGTTGTCTACGCGTATATTTTCGATGCCCGCCTACAATTCATAAAACCCTTGCTCTTGCGAATAAAATAGTACTCGATATGTAATTATGTGTGCAAAAGGGATGCAAATAAGAAGCCAACCTAGCGCATCGTCCGATACAATTATTATGATATTAACGTCATTATCGCGATTTTGAATCGAAGAAAAATTCGAGATCGGATTTCAGCCGCCACACACGACGTCCGTCCGAGGGATACACCTTAATGACATGTCCACTGAACGCCAAATGGCGCAAATGCTCCCGACGCATGAGACAAGACGGAATAATGCACGGGATAAAGCACAGTCCCGCGTGATCAGACACAGAGCCATCAGCCACAGAGGTAACTCCGATTTTTGTGACGTCTGTCTTTTTTCTCCCTCCTCTCCTTCGCCGCTACCCTCCACCTCGTGACTGATGGCCGCGTTACAGCGACGTGCACGTCGGATGCATCACGCATCCTCGTGTCTTTGGAAACCTGTTCCGTCGGCGCTTTGAAGCACCGATCGCCATTCGCCGCGTTTCGTGACGCGGCCCGAAAAATTTTATTTTTCTGGTACGGCCGCGGAATGACCGTGGAAAAAAAGGGAAGGGAGAAGAAAGGGAAATTCAAATGCGGGGAGAAATGTGACGAGGAGAAGAAAAAGAGAGGCTTGTGGCAAGACTTTGAGAACGACGGTCACACGAGCCTGATACTCGAAACGACCGGCGACGCGTGCGTTTATAGTGAAGGTGATGAAAAATAAGAATCGCGACGGCATTTCGTGCTTCCCCGAAACAGGCGGAAAGTGGCATTTATACGTTTCTAATTGACGTGGTCCGTCCAAATCGAAACGATACTTTGGCAACAGAGAATGTCAGCTTATCTTGTAGACAATAAGAGGAGTCGCGGAAAAATCATGTCGCGTGAAAATCTATGTACACGACTAAGACATGAAATAATAGAAGCTCGAGTTTTCACTTGATATTTTATTCAACGAACACTAAATTTAAACCGTTAAGGTATTTGCCCGATTTTTTTTTAAGGACTCAGGCTAAATACCTACGACAATACCCATTATAGTGAGATGTAAATTTCGCCGAAAAGGAAAAATCAGATAAACATATTCATTGTTTCGAAAGCCATCAGACATGTAAAGTTCAAGCGAACACGTGTCGGAGAAAGTCGGATGCGGAAACGGTACAATTTTCGGCGGTGGCTGTCGCGCTCGCTTCCGGCCGCGCGAATTTAACCTGAGAGTCCGTCACGAGAGCGTCTTGTCCATCACGTCGGGCGCAGCCGAGCGCAAAAACAAAACTTAATTCGCGAATTCCGGTGCGAACCGCCTGCCCGGGTCGCTCGCGCGAGAGGAAAAGGGGGAGGAGAGGGGGTCGATGAATTCGTGAAGAGGCGCGCTCTTACCTCGCTCGTATTTACTTTCTACGGGAGACAATCAAAGGGAGGTCTCTTCCCGGGATGCTTTCACGATTGTCTTTCGCCGCCGTTTCTCATGCTACCAGTGTTCGGCGAGCCAATCGAGTTAACGCCGACACAGCACGCGCAGTTTACACGCGCGTGCTCCTTAATTTCGACCGCGGCGAAAGTGTTTTAACCTCGATCGAAAGTGCATCCGAGATGCACGCACTTACCCACCGCTGGCGAGATAGCGAGATGCCGAGATGGCGAGATGGCCCCTTTCGAATTTTTATAGCCCGAGCGGGCTCGTTTCACCCGCGGTAGACATTTACGCGCGTCCGCTCCGTATAGTGGCCAACCCCGACCGTATCGTTAAGCCCGAGACCGGATAGCCGCTGTCACCTACGTTTTAGATGGCACCCTAAAATCGTCCCCGCAAAATGTGCAGGAATAATAAAGATATTACGGGGGGTGCAACGAAAAGTAAGCACCGAGATAAAATCTATTCTTGTGCGCGCGAGACCCTCCTCCACAAATCACCCCGTCGTAAAAGTGCACGTTAAACGGATTTAGCATAATTGTAAGATAATCATAGCGCAGGCGGAGATTTGGAAGATCCCGAGATTGGAAGACGCGACAATTTCCAGGACTAGCGGGGTTCATTTCATCAAGATCGGCCGGAGAAATTTATACGTGGGGGACTGAACGGCGCCTCGCGCGCCGTCACGGTCGACCGTTCCGTTTCACGATCAGACCAAATAACTGAAATTCATACACGAAAGTTGGCCGCGCTTAAAAAAAATACGGATCCAGGGCGGGTCGCCGGGACACAGTGCGGCGAAACGCGAGTGAAACGTCGTAATAATTACATATTACGCTCCCGGAGAAGTAACCGCGGGCAGTCGCTGCCAGAAATCGCAATTTTCGTGAACAGGTCGCCGTGGAGAGGCTTTCGTTTTCGCTACACGGGACTTGCCGTCTCGTTACGAAAGTTCGCCTACACGCATTTAGCTTCCTGCCGGTTAAGAGTCACTCCCGTTTCCCTCCGCGCGCTTTAATTCACGTTGAAGCTGGCGGCTCTAATATCCTTCCGCTTCAGCTGTGTATAATTATTAAATTAACGCAAAAAGAAATAAAAATGCCGCTTCAAACGAAACGAAAAAAAGAAGATGCCGAGGCAGTTAAATGCTCCTAAAGGTATTATTTTAATTAAAAAAAAACAAGTAAAATTTCCATTGGCTGATCAAGGAGATACTATCGTGTGCTCGGTTACGAAAGCGCGCGCGATAGTAATGCGATATGGACAAATGAAATGGCCAGCGCGGTGGATCAACTAGAGATCCCTTTTTATCCGTTCGCCGCAATGTCTTTCATTTCGCAAGATCCTCTCCGTGACGACTTTTGTCGACGCTGCTTCTCCCTCTTGGCTCCACGGCTGTGGTCGGGACTTAAGAGAACCGACGAGATGTAATTCGCGTCGCGGCTCGTCATGGATCGTGTGACGGAACAGGGATCGGCTTCCATTTATCCGCATAAATTATATGATTTCGATAGCAGTTTGGTGACGCCAGTCAAAAATTACGAATTTAAATAAGTGTGGAAACGACCTTACTGGCAATTCTTTATTATAATAAAACACGACGTTTCGGCCAGTAATACCGATCCTCTTCAGGTAACAAACTTACAAGAGTGCCTACAAATGCCTCAAGAGCAAATAACGTCTTCGCGTCAACGTTAGAAAACAGAATACTGTTTTCTGTTTTCTAACGTTGACGCGAAGACACATTGTACAACGAAACTTTTGACTTCCAGTTTAATAATTTTTTTTACATCTTCATCTTGACGAATCTTGCAAGTTTTATTATATAAATAACTCCGTAAATCTTTCTATTATGTAAGAACGCATCCAAAATTCAGCTCATATTTGCTTATTTGCTCTTCAGACATTTGTTGGCACTCTTGTAAGTTTATTGCCTGAAGAGGATCGGTATTACTGGCCGAAACGTCGTATTTTATTATAATAAAGAATTGCCAGTAAGATCGTTTCCACACTTATTTAAATTACATGATTTTGTCTACGCCGTAACATATCAATGGCGATTTAAATTAATTTACTCTCGATTCCGTCACATTTTTGTTCTACTTTTGTAGCAGCTTAAACGTTGAATGTTGACTCAGATTAGTCGTTTACGTTAAGTTTCAATAAATGGGCGATTTGTGTATATTTCTCGCAATTAAATTTCATTGTTAGAGACAAATCGTCATTAATCTGTTCGCCGTAAGAATCACGCGTGCAAATATATTACGCAATGCATTCATTTGTTAATACTGATTTAACTCTAATAAAGCAATTATGTTCCAAGTGATTGATAAATTAACGTCCGCGCGTGTCAGCTTCGTTCCGTCGAGCAGCGATATTCAAATGCGGCGTTTTTCCGCGATGGAAATAAAAGTCTGGATTTACATTTACGACACGTCTCGTCGGCGACCGCGTCTTTTTTCCCCCCGCATTGATATGCGCAATTAATGAGCATAAAATGCAATTGCGTCACAAGTCTGACGATCCGTTGACATCACTGCCGACCCACGAGATTATTTCCGTTGATTACCATTGACGACAACTACAAGTACGGCGATCGTACGCGAAACGTTCACGCGAACTTGGGACGAGCCCGATGTTTAGACGGAGTATCGGCTTTCCTTGGGTTTATTCACGCACGCATTAACATACGGAACGAAGGGCCTCTGCGTACCGTACCGGTATTATACATTCGCCGGCAGTCGGTGATAATCCAGAACGATACATCACGTCGCGGGCGTAAAACGCGAATTACTAACGAGATCCGGTTCGCTTTCACAGAGAGACGCGAGGGCCCTGTCCGCCCGTTATTCCCGCTAAATATTCGCGCAGCGCGTAACCCGTAGTCGGAATTACTTCGCCGTGATACGACAAAACTGCCAGATTGAGATAAATATTCGACGCGTGATATGTGCCCGAGTTACCAAATTCTTGTACGAAAACGTTACGTCTCGGTTTGAAGTGGATTTATAACGAAAGCGCTGCGAGGGATTAGCATTCAATGCAACTTTCTAACTCTCAACATTATCCTCGCAATCGGGTCTCAAAATTCTGCTGAAGAAAAGTACAATTAAGCGGAGTGCCTCTGGCGTTTATCAAAAAGAAACTGCGTACACCCAGATAACAGTTTTTTCGAAATCGAACAAATTTTCTTCGAGTTTCGACCTTACTAGACCCTTATTCAATTTCAAAGAGACGATTTATCTTAACCATAATTTTATTCGATTGCGTGTCAATTTCTTCAAATCCAGCAAGCGTCTTGGTAGACGTAAGTAAAAATTCAGTAGATGATTTTAACATATCTTATTTAACTTAAATAAAACGTTCCGCCCGTTTTCCAAATTAAACTAAAATCACGCGATGGACAAATGCTCCGACAGTCCCTTCGACGATAAATCAACGTCAAACTGGTCAATTAATTATTAAAGAAAATATGCAGAAACAGAGGTACATTTCCTCCTTATTTGTACAACTATGATTAAACACGTACACTGTATTTAATTATATTTCATAACTCAGTTGTAAAAAAAAAAAATTCCAGTCAGTCTACACTTTTATCTAATATTTAATTATACACGCTACTTTGAGAGAGCGAAAGAGATAAGCCGCGGAGCAGCATGTGCACACGTTAATGGCCATTAAAGAGCAAGGTTTTGTGATCGCGGCGAGCAGTTGCTGGTCATTCTGACGCCTTCGCGGAGAAATCAAGCGTTCGCGAGAAGCCATGCTGCCTGCGTCCGGTCAACGGACGCTTATTAATCCAACGATCTGCTGCGTAATCCAGCATCGTTTACTAATCGCTATCGGCCCCCGTCGCGCGGGGACTCGCGGACTAATGAGCCTCGCCCGAAGACAAGGAGAGACGGGCGTCTAATGAACGTCCGCGCGATAGTAAATCGCTCGCTCGGCGATCGTCGCGAGGAGAGAAGTCTCGATGCAAATCGATCGACGTTCCTTATCGTTTCTCGCGATTCCCCCGCACGATCGGACTCCGCCGTGCTCGGAGCGTTCCGATCCAATAAACAACAACGGAACGGCGGTCTTTATAATCTCTGTCGCTCATGCGAATCGGTCTTGCCGGCGCGATCGGCGACAATCCGTTCTGCGGCCGGCCATTTCGCTCGCGATCGGCCATGAACGACCCCCTTATTCTTGACGAAACAAACTCTAAATTACACGCCTGCCCGTTAGTGCGGCCCCACTGACCCGTAACTGTAATATAATAATCGGCTGCAGCTCGATGGGAAAACACGGCCGGCCTCAAAACGCGAGCGGGGCTCCGCCGAAAATCGAAATGAATCAGGACTTACGTAACAATCGATGTAAATATGTAAGTACGTTATAAATGCCACGTCGTCCTTTTCCCCGCGCGAGAACTTATGCAAGAAAGTTGCTTGCTTTTCCTCGCGACGGATATTCCTTATGTAAGTTGCATCGAGAAAAATTCAATTAAGGTCTTATTGAGAATTGCACGTCTCAGTAACTCAGATTAAGCATGAACGATATACGGCCACTCTGAATGACGATCAATTTTTTCCCCCCTTCGCTTAGCGCACGTCGTTATCTGCTGATTAATATAGAAATATCCACGTGGTATAATGTATCACAATGTATTCATTATTCGCCAATGAAGGAAGAAAGAAACTTTTTTCGCGTGTCGCGGCTAAAAAAGGTTAAATGTCCGCGCGGCGTAAGATAAATTTCACGAAAATACCCGAGCAAAAATGGCGCTTTTGCAACGATATATTACGCTGTCCGAGGGGAAAAAGAAAAAACGCAGACGTGCAGAAGAAGAACTTTATCCTCGCCGCTGTTTATCTCGTTTAATCCGTCTACGATAATTATATACATTACGTTACGGAAAAAAAAGAGAGGCGCACGATCGAGCAGCGCGAAGCAGCGTGTTTCTGAACACTATTGAAGTCCACGTACCACATCCGTGTACCGTGCACGGTCGCGCGTTTCCTGGAATAAGACTTAGAATCCGGGGCTCTATGTTCCACGAGGAATTTATTCGTATCACCTGGAGCGCGCGCGCAGGTCGGTCCGCTCGACGGCGCGGCGGAAAAGTCGGGATGTTTACTGGAACTGGACATACACTTGGATATTAACTCCGGAGCCGCCGGCCTGCCAGCTTATGCTCGCCGTGAAAAGGCGATTGCGAGATATTCGCGGGGTGTCCCGCGGGCATTCGCGATCTTTGAGAGGCTGTAACGTTCTCGCGATGCCACCGCGGGACTGACCGCGGGATCCCGACGGTTATCTACGTCGCGGCGGTAGGAAAAAGGGGGCGAGCGTTTTCAATTAGCGCTTCTCCGCGCGGCCGCTCGCGATTCCGCAATCCCGATCCCGAGATGATGGACGCCGGGTATACGCCCGCGTTTGATATATTTCGTAGCGGACACCGGCGATTTATCTCGGGCCTACGCGTATTCGTCTCACGCGGCCACCTTGAAGAGGCCAATCCCCCCTTGGATCGCGTGGTTCTTTTCAGAAAGTCGCGACTCCATCGTGCATAACGGAATAGAATATATTATGCCGGCGGTGTTTATTTAACTGTTACGCTCGAATCCAAGTCATATGTAACACAATTAAATTATAGACTAAGAAGCGAGAATTATTATGAAATAACGAAAGCGCTGAATAAAATCTGTCGGGTTAATATTCTCCGCGGGTTTTTTTTTCGCGACAACAAAGTATGAAAAGATAATTGAGCGAAATGTTCAGGTTTCCTTTCGCTAATTGTCTCAAATTCGAACAAAATTGAAATGGAGATCGACATTTCTCTTAGAAGAGTCAAATTTACGTTCGCCACGAAGCCAAATTATGCGTTTATTAATGAAGAGAATCCGAGGGGGAAACCGCTGACCAAAATCTTGTACACCAATGCCCACTACTGCCCTGTGGGCATTACTTTATCTTGTCATCTTAGTTTACCTTAATTTATCTTATTTTAACTTTATAATGCCCCAGCAAGACCTAATGCCCAAAAAATGCCCAGTAATGCCGCAAATCTGTAAGCCACAATGCCCTCAGCGGTTTTCCTCTCGAGAGAATCCATTGGATAAATAAATACGAGAGTTTTCTTATATTTATCGCTCGCTCGAAACGATCTCGTCTTATAAAACGAGCGACAATCGCATTACAAACGGGGAAAGCGAGAAAATTGTTATCGCAGACAGCTCTCGCGATGAAACTTTAGGAAATATCGATTGCTAGGGGCGGGAATTAGAACCAACTAGAAGCTAACGCGTATAACGATCGTGTAAGTTTACGACAAGTCGTGACACGCGCTATGAACTGTAACACGGACAGGCGGAAGCCGGATAAACCGCTGATATCTCACGAAGGAAAATAATGACCCACAAATTTAACGACTGTCCCGAGAGTTTATTTACGAGTCCATTTACCAAGTCCAATCAAGGGGCTTCGTCGCTTTCTCGCGCACGCCCGACACAGCAACTCGTTCATTTTGCGAAAAATCACGACGTCTCCCATCACCCCTCGTTTCTTTATGAAGAGACAATTATATGTACTTAGTCTTGATCCGCAGAAACGGAATTTTGTCATGGATCGTTAAGCGTCTGGAGTAATTGCAACGATAATTCCTTCCAAGTATAACAGACCGAAAGTAATCACCAAATTCATTAGCAATTTTTCCGGCGTGTTTAGATACTACTTTGCGCGAATATTTTTCATCACAAATTACTTTACTAATGTGATACGCGGCTTATTATTGATCAAAATATTTTATTCGCTTGCGCAAATGACATAAAAGTAACATTTAAATATTAATTTTGACGTTACGCAACTAGATCGTAAGTTTATTTACCGTATATTAATTATATGAGTTTATTTAATTAAGGTTTTAATAATTTATCATAAAGATTTTAATGTTTTATTATGCAAGATGCAACTTTTATAAATCATATCAGTGCCTCAGGGTTTGTTTGCAAAAACGAGACTTTTATACTTTGAATCAACTTGTCAAACTGATTCGAAAAACATAAAAATCTCGTTTTTGCAAAAACTGTGACTGAATATTATTTACTTTTGGAGCATTGATATAGATTCAAATTTTCTATGCATTTGTTTTCGCAAAATAAATTTTATCACATCACTAATAATACAATATATAATATAATATAGATATTAATGCAATACAGCCTGAGTGATATAAAAAGTAGTGTTATTTCAAAAAAATTTCGGGGAAAAATACGTTCGGACAATTGAACGCTTTAGTAACGAACGTTCTCATAATCGGAACGTAATCAAGGTAATTGGAAATAATCGATCTCACACCCCATGTGCGTTCCATTATTCATAGGTAATAACTCTATTGATACACTTTTGACAAGTTCATCGGGGACTCGAAAATCACTTCAAGACTTAACAAAGTCAACTGCGGTGTAACGTGTGCCTTCATCGTTTCGCGATTCATCTCTCGTGCTTTGAATTTCGATCTCCAAGATTTCACAATTAGAACAGCTGCGTAAAATGTTGCTGCTGTCGACTGAAATAAATTACAACTACGTCGAGTAGCAATTCACTTCGGTCTGGCACCGCCATTATTTGCAGTGAACATTTGCAATGACGATAAGACAGTCAACGGTTGTAAAAACTAGTGCAAAAATTCCATAAGTTTCTTCTCTACAATAGCCTTTTGTGACACTTTACAAAGCAAGTTTACGGTAAACTTTCGCGAACTTTATTCACTTCGAACATTAGAGCTCTCTAGTACACAATTTTTATAATAAATCCATGTAAATAAATTCATAATTAAAACTGTCAATTATTGAATTTATAATAACTGACGGACTCTAACAGTGATCGAATAAGTCGCGAATAACAGACGTTGAAACGTTACTAAATTTTATTTAAAAAAAAATTATGCATACTTGTTTAACGACAGGGCGAAAAAGATAACTTTATCCAGACAGCACGTTGACAAACTTATCGAAAATTAAAATGTGTTGCCAACGATGAAAGTACATTCGTCTACACGTCGCAAATATTTCAATCGATCTCTTTAATTCACGAAGATTTCGGTTTTACGAAACGAATTTTACGTGTCCGCCCAAAAAAACGTAATAAAATGCACAAATAGAAACGAGAAATCATACTTGGGTCCGGGCAAGCGGGAAGTAGCCTAACAATTTTTTTAATTTAATATGCGAATTCATATACCGTATTTTCCAACCTGTCCTACGCGCCGTTACTTTCGGGCGTGTAACGCAGGTTTTCGTTAGGTGGAACCGATGTCGTCAGCAAATTCACGTATTATAAGATCGTTGAGCGGTTTTCTAATCCTTTTAAAATGCTATACTTGACATTCAATACAATAACCCACCCACCCCCCCCCCTCCTCGTATTGATGTTAGAAATCTTCTTGCGAAAAATTTGAGTTATATCTTAAAGGTCCTGATTTAGCTTTGTAAGTGTTAAAAATTTGTCTCATATTATTTTCATTATCTCTCCCGATAAAAGTTTTGCTCGATTGTTTGGACATAACATTTTAATATCAAAAATAATAAAGCAGCTAGTTTGTATAAATATTAATTTTAATTGACGCCATTTGGCGATATCATTGCTTTTGTAGAGAAGATACTTCTTTTTCTAACAAAATATATCCAAATAAATAAATCATATTCTCGATTGGATGACGCTTGGTGTCTTTTTTTACCCTTTTTTCCATAAAAGGTTAATCTTTGCTCGGCAACAAAGAGCGTTCGAAGTAGCTTCGCCGAATTTTTTCGCGCGCGTCGATTACTGACGCGGCGAAAAGAAACGAATTCGAGGATACCGGCGAAGTTCCAAATTTACGGTTGCGGAAAGCGGCAATCCGTACCAGGCCCCCGAAGTAGGAGGTGGAAAAGATTTAAAGAGTACTCACCCCCGACGGCGGCTTAATCCATCCGGTATCATATCCAGAGTGTCGTGTGGCACAATCAAGAACCGACAAAAAAAGAAATACAAAACTCTTCACCACCAAGCGCGACGCGGAGCGGAACTCGCGGTCTCTATCCGGGACCGCGCTCGCGATCCGTGTCACCGCGTTGACGCACAACCAGCCCCGTTCCCGTTGATGTCACTCCCGTTCGCGCCCGAGCACGTATGATATGAGATGCGACGCCGGTCGCCGAGTCGAGGGGTCGCCAACAGTTTTGCTCTTCGCCTTTCCTCTCCCTCCCCCCGCGATTTTTCTCCCTCGCGCGGAAACTTGGATCGCGCACAATAGGCCGGAGCGATCGTGACCGGTTGAATCCGCGAGGAGGAGGACGGCGAACGCAGGAGCCGACGAGCGCGATGAACCGAGCGGGCCGAACGTCGGCGACCAAGTGAGAGGCTAGCGGCACCGCCGAGCAAGTCGTGTGACGTCACAGGGTCTCCTCTCTTTTTTGCCATTCCACGGCGAGCGCCTCGCGCGAGAAAGGTGCCCGTACCACCTCGCCGGTCGACCCCCTTCCCGCCGTCCGCGGTGCCCTTCTTCTTAGCCGAGGTGCCACCACCGAGCGCGGGGGAACGTACTCTCCTCGATGATAGCCCACGCGTGCTTATCGGCCTTAAACGTTTCCGCCGGCCAAATTCCGCGCGTTCGCGCACGGTCGCACGGCCCCCCCTCTCCCCCCTCCCCCGGTAAACCGGTGATGGTTTCCGGCGCTGAACGCGACGCCGAGGCTCTCCGGGATTCCGGGACAGCGTCTAAGTCCGATTTCGAATTCGTGACCCGCGCTGGAAAACCAAAAAAAAGCAGACTGTCAACGTTCCATTCGCGGCCTCGCGCGTAGATAATAGAGCGGCGGCACACTTTGATACTTATCGTATGCGTATGACAAAGGTGTTCATTGTCATAACTGACTTAAGATTCGATCTCGGGACGCGAAATTGAAATTTGTTGTACTCGGAGTAGTAGGTCACATGTTACATGGCTACATCGAGGGTAAAACCGCTGAACAAAATCTTGCACACCGATGCCCGCTGATACGGGCGGAAGTAAACGAGCTCGTCAGCTGAAATTTACCACTTTCAGGATTCCTTTCCGGTCGCGTACCACTGCGTGGTGCATTTTAACGCTGAAAGTGCTTTCAAACGAGCCACGAGCGCGATAACTGTAACATTAAAATAATATAAAGCATTCGAAAAATGTGAAATTAAGCTAAGAATTTTATGAGACAAACAGATAGGCCAAGGGGTAAACCGAGGGGGAAATCGCTGAGGGGGGGCATTGTGGTGTACAGATTTGCGGCATTACTGGGCATTACTAGGGCATTTTTGGGGCATTACGTCTTGCTGAGGCATTCTAAAGATAAAATAAGATAAAAGAAGATAAATAAGATAAAAGAAGATAATAAGATAAAGTAATGCCACATTAGTGGGCATTGGTGTACAAGATTTTGGTCAGCGGTTTCCCCCTCGGGGTAAACCGTTGATAGCATTGTGGTATACATAGGGCTGCCATCTGTAATTTTACTGGCCTAGGACAGAAAGGTTTAAAACCCC
>NW_011967245.1:2434937-2437045 GCF_000949405.1 Vollenhovia emeryi | reverse complement strand
GGATTTTTCCGTCTGAAACCCGGACACCCATAATTTATAATATTAAATTACTGCAACATAATATTAAAACGATAAAACTGAATCTTTTATTAATTATTTATTATTAATTATCATTAATAATATCAATATAATGACTACTACAATATTATTATTGTATCATTGATCCCGACCGACGCCCTGGACGCTCTGACAATACCCTGTACGCGGATATATTTTGCAGATTAAATAATGTTAGTTCTACGCGCTTAAAAACCGGATTACTTTAAAAAATCCCCCCGGACTTTCCCGGATGCTAACGAAATTAGGACAAATCCGGGGAAAACCGGACGGATGGCAGCCCTAGGTATACAGATTTTTGGCGCCACTAGTGATGCCCCAGCAAGGCCAAATGCCCAACAAATGCCTAGTGGCGCCAAAAATCTGTATACCACAATGCTATCAACGGTTTACCCCTTGGCCTATCTGTTTGTCTCATAAAATTCTTAGCTTAATTTCACACTTTTCGAATGCTTTATATTTTAATGTTACAGTTATCGCGCTCGTGGCTCGTTTGAAAGCACTTTCAGCGTTAAAATGCACCACGCAGTGGTACGCGACCGGAAAGGAATCCTGAAAGTGGTAAATTTCAGCTGACGAGCTCGTCTACTTCCGCCCGTATCAGTTTATATCTGTTCTCATTTATCGGCGAGGCCCTAGCGCAAAACTTCACCTTCCAAAAGTCCTGTATGTGCGCGCGTGTATACGCCATCTATTCAGACTCTAGTACGTTATTTATACTCTAGATGGAGTCAGGCATAAATAGTTTCTCGCATTCGAAAATTCACAAATTACTTATATAAGACGTATTTGTACGATTGAATTTATAATATGCATTTAGTAGTAAAGTATTTCCCCAATTTTTGGAGGGTGAGGATTTCCGAGTACGCCTCACCCCGGTAAATTAGGACAAACGTAAATATTACTCCCTAAAATTTGTGGAGTGAAAATACTGCCATGGAGTAAAATGTTCACCCTATTGGCGATGGCAGTATTTTCACTCCACAAATTTTAGAGAGTATCGGACGGAAATAATCGAGCCCGCGAACTCAAATTTTGCGTTTTTCCAGTTTCTTTTTCGTTCGTGTGACTGCGCTTTACCATTAAAGCAAACTCTTCAAATGCGTTAATCGGCTACAAAGTAGAACGTTGCTAGACGCAAAGTGCACATCGGTAGGTCGCGGGCTTTGCAGTCAACGCTTATCAGCAGGCCGCGATGTCACGCTCCGAATTGTTCCGCAAAATTACACGCGGTCTCGATCGATTGATCGCGACACCCGTTACGTAGGATCGTTCGCGCGCGCGTTCTTTCGACGAGGGGGGGGGGGGGGACATAAAGCGAAGAGCGAACACTTTCACGCGGAGGCCGAGTTAGTAAATATCATGGCCATATTTTCTATCCGCTCGTCCCATTCGCTCGTGCACGGCAACAAACGGACACAGTTCCTCCTCGCCCGCTCGCGCGTCATTACGCGTTCTCGCCTCCTCACTTATTCGTTTCCCCCCCCTCGCGATGCGAGATAAACGCGGCCCTTCGTTGTCCCCCCCTCCCGCCCCTCCGCCCCGGATTATAATCACCGCGCACAGATGCCACGGCATTCCTACACCTTGATTATCCTTTATTACGACGGCGTTCGCGCGCGACATGTGCTCGAGCTTCGTTAACGTACTGTCGCGAATTACGAGAGGTGTTATATCATCCTGCCGAAACGATTACAATAATAACGCAAGTTAAGTACCGGGTTGAAAATCGTTTGTATCCCGCGGTCTTCTCTGCACTTATTGCTAGGATCGTGTACAGCGGCGCGATCATGAATCTTGTCCTCCAGCGTGAACTCGTGAACAGTGAACGATTTTATCGACCAATATTGAATTCGTCAATGAAACGTTTTCACTTTTCACGAGTTCACGCTGGAGGATAAGATTCATGGTCGAAATATGAAAACTTTAGCTGCCAGAACATTATTTCAGAACACGTTTCCGATCTCTTGTAGACGTGATCGTCCATTTTTTAATACGAGTAGTTACTTGTGTCTGACTCCATCTAGAGTACGAAACAGTACTTTGATAGC
>NW_011967245.1:2416121-2431601 GCF_000949405.1 Vollenhovia emeryi | reverse complement strand
GACCACAATGGCCGACGACACGACGACGCGATCAGCGACTATTGCAGGTAAATGGGAAAAACTCACCGGTCTCGATCCCTCGGTTCTTCCGGTGTCAATCGGAGACGTCTTCGGGAAGCACGGCGAGCGGGCGAACGTCACGATACGTGCGAAATAATCGTCGAAAAGCGACCCTTCCGATGGCCGCCGGCCGGGCGGGTCGCCGAACGAAGCGCGTCTGTCGAAACATCGACCGCCCGTGACACAGATCGCTTAACCGCGGCCACACGACTCGACGGACACATCGAGATGCTCGCCGGCGAACGGACTCGACACTCCCGACGCTCACCCGCGCGCGAATCAATCGCAGGATCCGCGGAGACGTCCACGGCGAGCGACTCGCGCCCGCACTCGCGCCGCGTACCTCAACGACTGACTACCGAATTCGATCACGTGATCGCCGCGCCGCTCGACCCGCGCGGCGCGCGGGGTAAACAAAAAACGCGACGACTTGTTTACTACTTCAGTTTGAAGGAGAACGTTAATACTGTCGAGATTACTAGTTACAAATGTTACAATGAGAAGTCGAGGTCGAGCCGCCGTGCGTCGACAGTGAACACATCGGAATAATAATACTATTAAATGTCGGTTCATTCTGGAGGATTCGCGCGACGCGCGCGAAATGCACAGCACTTTAAAAAGGTGACTACGTTACTTAAGAGAATCCATCTTTTTTACCGACACAGTCAAGTATAGTTTCTCGCGCTTGTAATTCGTCTTATTAGCTTTTATGCGCAAAATAATACCAGGATAAGTCGCGGACCGCATAGCGGAACATTTTCATACTGTAAAACACTCAGTTCGGGAGTCTAATAAAAAAGATATTGGCAGGTATTTGAAAGTTTCCATTCGTAGTCCTAACTAAATTTGAAATTGGCTTTATAAAATTGCAAAATTCTTCCACACGATTAAAGTACGCATAAAAAAACCAGGAGCAGTCGACTTTATGTGTACTTTAATCGTGTGGAAGAATTTTGCAATTTTATAAAGGCAATTTCAAATTTAGTTAGAAGTACGAATTAAAACTTTCAAATACCAATGTCTCTTTTATTAGACTTCTGAACTGAGTGTTTTAAGTATGAAAATGTTCTGCTGTGCGGTCCGCAACTTATCCTGGTATTATTTTGTGCATAAAAGCTAATAAAAAGAATTACAAGCGCAAAAACTATATTTGACTGTCGTAAACTTATTTACGTGAGAATTGTTTCAAATTTTTACAGTTTATTCTTTACATTAATACGTGCAAAATAAGACTAATTAAATTAAAATTGACCGTCTCAAAGTTCTAAAAGAAAATGTTAAAGTTTGCTATGTTACACGAAATATTACGTGTAAAACACGTTAAAAATATTATTACACGTAACAATATAATTCGCTGTAATATTATTACACGTGAAATATTATTTACACATATTATTGTGCGTTGAAATATTAATATTTGCGTTTGCAAACGCAAATGATGGCACATTTAATTTTTTTAAGCTTAACGGTGAGTGAGATTCGTGTATGAAAAGCAAATATATTATAAAGTAAAATAGAACGAATAACTGGAGAAAAATAAAAATTATTGACCGTTCCGTTTCAACAATATAAACAGTTAAAACTGAAAAATGGGAAGAATTATGTAGTGGACACGGGTGTAGTGTAAGAGATGTGGCAGCTGCGCCTCAAACTATAATCTTTCGAATCTATTTTATATTATGTATTAATCCTAAGGGTATTCTTTCGAACAATATTGCATCAAGATATATCATTGTAATAATTGAGCGCTGGTTCCTGTCTGGATGAAACTTGAAACTGAATTCTAAAAATACTTTCGAAAGTCACATCTCAATTCTTCCCGACGACGAAATTCTATCTGTCATCGATGGTTTCGTGAAAATTACACATACATACATTTCGGTACTAAAAATTCTTTCTCCCGTGTTTTATTTACATATCTAAAGGCCCGCGCCCACGACGCTAGAACTTGATCCACGTTCTAGTTCCGAGAAACGTGTGGCGAATGAACTTGCAGCTTTTATGGAATAGAACCAACTTGGACCAAGTTTTAGCATCGTGGACGCAGGCCTTAACCTTTACCGGTCGCGACAGTCGCGACTCGCGCCGGCAATCGCGTCGCGTATAGCGCGAAAGTTTACACAATGATCGCCTTGAGATACCGCAGCTTCCTGCACGACTATCAATTACCCTGGATTTCTCCACGCTGATAGGAACGATCCTATTCATGAACTGCTCGTTTTTTTATATACGGAGTAAGGAAAAGAAGATGGAACGGACAAGGCGAAGATGTCGCCGAAATCACGACCTGTAAGAAGGAAAGCGCGAGTTTTCGCGAGGAAGATCGCCGAGATAACAAAGAACTCAATGAAGTGAGTTGCCGCTCGAAGCTTCATTGAACGCAAATACTAATTAGGAAGTGTTCGCTAAGCCACTTTCCAGTGCCCCGCACAATAGAAGACGCGACTCCGTACATGTAGAAAGAAAATTAGTAAAAAAAAAATGGGAAAAGTAACTCGCACGAAAGAAATTTCCTTCACATTTGTAACAAGAAAATGAGCCTCCCGTGCGGAGAAGGTAAAATTACGCCGAGCACTTGAAATACTCTTCGATGTTCGCACGATAAGGCGGGATAAATTCATTCCTCGCCCCGAAGCGGAAAGTAAGAAACGTAAGCAGCATAAAAGGAATCCACTTCGCGCTCGTAAAAAAAGAAGGACGGAATTTCTCGGAAGTAGGAAAGATAACGCCGGGCTGATATTAAATCGCTTTAGGCTAATATTGTATTTGTCGTGCGACAAAGTTTTCAAGCGTGTTGACTGGCCGCTGAATAGAAAATTTCTGGAGACTGGAGAACATTTCTATTCTACAGCCAATCAACACACTCAAAATTTTGTCGTACGACAAATGTAATATCGGCCTTAGCCTAATATTACATTTGTCGTACGACAAATTTTTCAAGCGTGTTGATTGGCTGCTGAATAGAAAATTTCTAGACACTCGAGCATTTTACTATCATGCAGCCAATCAACACACTTAAAAAATGTGTCGTACGACAAATGTAATATCAAACTTAGGGTACTATTACATTTTGTCGTACAAGTTGTTCAAACAAGTCGACTGGCTGCAGAACAGATAATTTCTAGAGACTCAAGGACTTTTCTATTCCGCAGCCAATCAACATGCCTGAAAAAATTTGTCGTACGACAATGTAATACTAGTCTTAATCGTTTGTTTCCACGTCACCCCGTGGAGAAGTGTGACACGGTGCTTCGCGGTGGGTCCTCGCGGTGGTATTTGAAAGTCACCGTATTACAGCTAATAGCAGCACGATCCGCGGCGCGAGATAACGGCGACAGTTAAGCGAGCACGCTTCTCATGCTTTTCATTTTTTAATTTCCACCTCGCATAAATATAATCGCTTTCGATCTGCTGATTTCACTGGCTGCGAACTCGATCCCGCGCGATCCATGTGTTTCGGCCCACGTTAAAAACCTCCCCGGGCGAGCAGAGACTCTTGTTAAATATTATACTTGGATACTAATATCTAAATAGCCTATGTCCGGGTATTTAATAAGTTTTATTCCGCATTTCTTTGTAATTATCGTGACAAGTAAATAATTGGTAATTGCTAAAGTATAGGCACGTCGGCTCATTACTTTGTATCTTGCATAATCGTTTAGAACAAAACTTTATTACGGTATTACCTTTTTTTTATACTGACACTATTATTAACTAAAGAAATTGTTGGTGCGTTTTTTATTGACGAATACCAACGCACTTGTATAACATAATTATCTTACAATTACTATATTACACAAATATCCCGACTTTTTCAAGGAATAAGAGGCAACTTCGTTGAATCGGTATAAACTTCCACGTCGGCGCTTGCATCAGAATTCAAGTATCATTATCTGTAACTGGATTTTCTATTTTACAAGTAACTGTGTACGCTTTGATATTTCATCTTGAACAGCGGCGAGGGAAGCAAAGTCGCGAAGGTGGAAGCGAAGAGGAAAACGTTGGGAATAATTAAGAGAGTCGTCGACTGGCACGACCGTAAGTCCGTGATCTTGAAGCGGCATTCTTGTGTCGTGGGAGTACTTCACATAGTTAGCATCGCGGAAGAATGCAAGCGAAAGACAGAAGGACGTGGGGCGAAGAGGGAGAGAGAGGAAGCCAGACAGAAACGGAGTCGTGCAGAAAAAAAAGGGAGAGGAGAGCGGCAACGACATAATTAATGATTTCACCGTGGTAATTAGTGTTTTCACTGATCTTGAATCCAGCCTTCAGTTCCTATTGGGACACATCTTTTGCATAACGGAATGCACGAGGCGCGAGTCAATTTTTCAACGTTCGCGGATATTTCGGCGTCAAGTTCAGCAATGCTCTGCTCGATTTTAGAAAAGAGTGGCATCGGAAAAGAAAAATTCTCGTTATATCGTTATATGTAATTATAACTCAATCAAAAATGCAAGGAACGGAAAGTGACAGTAATTTATAAAATACTTCGAGGCGATAATAATTTCTGCTACTGCATGGTCTTACGCGTTGCTGACGCGTCGCTAACAAAACGAAGGTCAGGCCAGCCAATTTTGTCACTGTAAAATATTTCGACTACGAATTAACTGCAACGACAATTACAAGATAGTTATACCAGATACACTTTGTTCTTTGTATTTTAAATTGATCTCGATAATTGCACCGTTATTGCATCGTCAATGCTTTCCTTCGTGAACTCGTTAGCGTCGTCTACAACAACGATGAATTATGCTCTATTGAGAGAGCGTCGTTTTGAAGTGAAAATTTACTTGAATCCTAGTAGATGAGAAAAATGTAATCCTAGTGACAATTTTGATTATATTGCATATTTATTTTACAAAATAAACATGCACACGCTTGTTCAAACTTAACTGCATTTAAATTTGATGCCAAAGTTTGATGTCAAAGACAAAGTTAAATTTAAGACTCTTTTGAAAATACTATTTTTCTTTTTCTTATTTTTACATCCCGAAAAAATGATATTTTAACATATTAAAATAATAAAATTAAGTTGTAATTGTGATTAACAAAAAAAATTAAATAATTGTACTCCATCGATCTCTCGGTCAATCAGAATTCATCATTATTTCAGATGACGCTGATGAATTCACGGAACAAAGCGTAAAATATGATATAAAACACCTCCCTTATCGAAATTAATTTAAAATACAAATATAATAAAATATTCGATTAAAGTAACGTTAAATATTTCGCGGTAGGCGAGAGTTTTACATCCCGAAAAGCGAGGGATACATGATTTTAATGTCCCGGAAAGAAATTTACATTACAATTGTTAGTAGCAAAAAGAAATTACATAATTCTAATCTAAGACGATCTCTCAGACGATCTCAATTAGTCGGAACTCGTTATCTTAGGCGATGTTAATGAATCCGCGGAACGAAGCGCAAAATATGGCATAGCACACACTTCGTTTATTGAAATAAATTTCAGATTTGCATGTAAGGGAATGTTCAAGCTAAAATAATGTTAAATAATGTAGAAAAATTGTTAAACGACGCTAACTGGCAAATTCTCATTAAAGAAATTTATTGCGAAAAATATTACCTCAGTCGGGGTTTCAGCCTGGACTTCCCTACACTCTGGCTGAGGTAATATTTTTCGCAATAAATTTTCTGTATTATTAAAGATGCCAGGTATGGTCAAGAAAACACTGACGTTGTTAATTACCGCGGGCGACAATGAAGAATTCCGATTAGTTCTTTAATTAGAATTTGCCAGTCGGCGTTGTTTAACCATTTTTCTACATTGGTTAATCACGTACTGGCGTCAAATAATTCTTAACGTTAACGTAAAATATTTCGTGGTAGCAAGGCCGATTAATGTGTTTTGATTTGGTTAGTCAACGTTCGCCGAGTGCTGCTCGACGCGACGTACGACAAAGTCACCGCCGCGGCTCCTATTGTCATTCGCCCGGCGACGTTCAAGTCGACAACACGTGCCGCTCCGTCTACCATCGCGTCGAAATACACAACCATTTTCTATGAACAACAGCTTGACTATCATCCGTGTACTTAATTAATTTCCGCGTTAATTTACCGGGGACAATTTTATCGAGAGAAATATCTCACACTCGTTTCACTTGAGCGTTGATAAAAGATGGAAATAATAAAGCATCGTTTTATCGCGATATTTGTACGCGCGCGGGCAATAATGGATTTCTCTACTCGTATCTATGTACATTTGCATGTATTACGCATCGAACTTTGAATTTTCCGCTAATTACTATGTGTTCATCACTTTCGGCAGCGCGGATATACGTAAATCGCCGGACGTAAATTCCACAAAATATTTTATATATTCTATAAAACATGTAAAATGTATTAATAATATTTAATTTTAATCTTTCGGACAAGCGTCGCGTTGACAATAGCTAGTTTCGAGCAGTACCGCGACACGTTTAATTAATAAAATAAGTGCATCTATGATCACGTGACTAATGTAATTAATAAATGTGGTCCGATAAATTATTTTAATATTCGTCATTGGTGATTCGAGCCTTGTGCCGTTTGAAATTTAATTCGTTGTAGCTAATTTGTAAGTTTCGCGAGGTTACCGAAGTAAAAATTCCGTCTTTCTGGCATTAGTTTTGCAATCGTGTATTGATAGGAATTCGCAATATAAGCTGTACGTGATTACGATCGGGAGTGCAATGTGCGGATGATTATTCTATTACGAGGGTCAACATACGCGATCATAGTGAATCGTATTTTCGCGAGTGTCGTATTATACGAGTGCAGTGAACGAATCTGGAAGGATAAGGAGGAGAAGGTGAACAGTCTTGAGTGACATCGGGCGAAAGAAGAATGTTGAGGTGAGTCAATACGTTATTATAACAGTGGAGGAAAGTTCCCTATTACGAGATAGGCTCTTAATATGAGATAGTGGAGTTTCTGCTAAATTTGGTTCCACCATGAATTTATTGTCCTTGGAGTGAAATTGATTTAGTGGAAAATTCATTGTCAGATCGTGTAGTCGTTGCGAAAGATTTGTGATCGCACTTGGACGTTGAAATTAAATAATTCTATTCCAAAACGATCTCTCAATTAGTCGGAATTCGTTATCTTAGGCGATGCTTATGAATCCGCGGAACGAGGCGCAAAATACGACATAACGCAAACCTCATTTATCGAAATTGAAAACCTCCTAGCTCGTGTTAGAATCCTTTCTCATAATACAGGACTTTCCTCTGATGTGTAGATCTGTGAAAAATTATATTGAATATATAATAGACGTACACGGAAAAAAGAATGCTGTTGAATTAAGCAAAATAAAGTTGCTTGAAACGTTAACGTCACGAGCTGCCATAAATAATTCAGTGAATTGTATTTTGCTATGGATTTTAATTTTAAGCATCAAACTAAATATCCAGATTATTAAGACAATGTGATGTTTTTCATTTATTAATACGAATGTTGTTTCAACAATTTTATTTCGATTACACTGCTCTTGTGGATACATCATTCCTTTTTCCGTGTATAAGTATTTGTACGTGAATAAAAGAGCATAATAGAGTCGAGTTCCGAATTATGTGTATGACAATCGAGACGCACGCGTGGCGCGTTCGAGTGACTTCAACGATGGGTCGCGAGTGAAGCTTTGAACGCGGATATCGCGAACGCCTCGCCTGGCCTCCCGCGAGCTTAATTGCATGGGAAAAGGTGTCGCTCAACACTTTCTCTCACGGCGAGGGAGAAAAAGAGTAACGAAACACGCGCAAACGCAAACTCGAGGCGTTACACGTGGACGTGGGTGCGCGTAAATGAGCGTGGCGTATACGTGAATGGAGATTGACGTTCCGTTTACTGATACTTTCGTGTATGAAGCAGCGCCTAGCTGGAAACACGTATTTTCCCAACTCTTTTTCTAGCTTTCTCGAAATTATCATATTATTGGCCGGATCGAAATATCGGGCTGAAGTATACAGACAATTTATTTGCTTTTACTTTTAACGTGTTAAACAGATATGCAATGATGCTTCGCTTTTACTCGCGCGCGCAATAATAACAAGATCGTAGATCTCTCGGGAGGGATATAAGAAAGTATAAGACGAGACAGGAATAGCGAACATTTAATTTTAAAGCGACCGAACGTTTTATAAACATAAATACTCCACATACAGAACGTAAAAGCCTTTGTATGTAGCTTTATTTATCGTTTACTCTCGCTTCTTAATTTATTCCTTAATGGCGGTTATAGATAAGTGATAACGGGTCGCAGCGATAAATTTTTCTGCCTTTAACGCTGGAATTTTACAAGGAAGTTGGCAGAAATTTAAAGGCCGGTCGATGGAAAGCTCCGCCGAACCGGTAGCCGGAGATGACCCTAATTTATATGTCGTCCGCGAGAGACTTTTCCTTCCTGCGATACGCGTGTCGGCGGCACACTGCCAGAGGCGTGCAAAGAGAAAGGAAGAAAGATAGAAAGAGAGAGAGAGAGAGAGGATCGATCGGCCACGGCTGCGTAGCATTGTCCCGCGGGAACGCGTTCGTTCTTCTTCTTCCTCCTTGTGTATTAGGCTTAAAGCCTGTTTTATCCAGTTCGTTCTGGTACTTTGAGCATTTTGGTTTTACTTCATCTCCGGTAGGCCGCTAACCTTGCCGAAGGAAACCTCCAACCTGAAGGGCTATGCTCCTAGGAGCCAGTTTCACAAACGTCGGTTAACTGCCAACCAAATGTTAATTGATTCTCTGTCTCTTCTTAGATAACAAAATAGAGAAAGATAGGGAGAGTCGACTGAACTCTGGTTAACTGTTAACTGACGTTTGTGAAACTGGCCCTAAAGGGATATGTGTGATAAAGTAGAGGTTGCCGCTTCCCTCCGAGAAGTGGCGTCCGAAAAAGCCAGCGGTGTCCGGCGGCTGGATTCGAACTCGGGTCTTTTCGTTAATTTATTTACTAAGCAGCGCACATTTCTCTGCGCCACGCTCGCGTTCGTTAACCGCTGGAAACGCCGGACGTTTGCCGCGACGTTGCCTCGTAAGCAACGCATGCAGAGTTCAGGAAGAGAGCACGTCTCGACTATGTTTATCGTATGATTCAGCGCTACTCGAGCGATCGTAGGCCGAGTATCTCGCATAGCGTACGTGGCGTCGAGCGAGCGAGCGAGCGATAGATTCGCGCGTCCTCGAGACGAGCAAACGTTATGCAAATCGTTCCCTCATTTATTTCTTCCGCTCGGGAGTACGCGACCCTCGTTTCCCGCAATGCCGAGGAAAAAAGCCGTCGTTCGCAATGCTTTTAATTTCAAATGCGCTACCTGATTAGATGCGGAAACGCATAAATTGCAGCCTGCGATTCTTCTTTCTTTTCCGCTAAACTTACTTTTAACTTTCTTTTTACATATATATATATCACATTATTAAGTTTACTGTAATCCTTTACGTACTCGAGTCAATTCTGAACTCTTGTAAAATTTATTTCACATTTTGTCGGTCATAAACTTTTAGATTGGCACGAGATAGCTCGTCTCCCGGACAAATCAATTACGACTGAACGCTCCGCCAAAATTTTGCTAAACACACGTGAGTAATACACTCCGGATTCCTCGAGTGGTAAATGTCAAACACGCGTGATGTCACTCGCGACAAGGTCCGGCTCGAGCCCGTCGCTGGGAGCTGGTTTCTGCGCAAGTAGGCGCGAGGAAGAGAGTCCTTTCGGGCCTTTAAGAGAGTCTCTCTGGAACGACCGGGGAACGGCGCGTTCCTCTCCCGTCGTCGTCGTCGTCGTCGTCGTCGTCGTGCGGCTTATGTAAAGCATAGGTAATGAAACGTTCAATGCGCCGCACGGCGGACGATGATATAAGAGGGTTTATGCGCGCGGCTGCGGATCTCTCTCGTTCTCGCGGCTCTGATCTATATTATAGAATAGAGGTGGGTGTAACGCGTGTAACGGTATCCCGTAACCACCTACGTCTCACCGACGGGATTGCCCAACGTTTCATATATGGCCGTGGGCCCCAAGGGCCAGGGCGAGAGAGAAGGGAAGTCCCGGCGCGCTCCCGGCCGCGATATCCTCTCGGTGTGATGGGACGAGATCGATCGTTTTTGCTGAAACGCACCTTCCAGTAACACGACACGCAGGACACGAGTTCTCACGGTTTTGTTTTACATCTCCTCCCCCCCCCCCTTGCCGAAGAGATACTCTCACCAATGAGGAAGCAGTGCGACCGTGTTCGGGAGAATTATTCCTGCAATTTTTATTCTTCTCGAAAGACACGGAGTTCTTTCGTCTGTCAGTACTCGGCACGGAAAAGAGAATGATGTTGTATTAACAAGATCAGTGTAATTGAAAAATCAAATCGTTGAAACAACATCAGTATTAATAAATGCAAAAGGCCAGATTGTTGTCTCAATAATCTGGTTTATATATAATTTATATATAATTTAGTTGAATAGTTCAAATTAAAATCCATAGCAAATACAATTGAGTGAATTATTTATGTTTGTGGCAGCCCGTGACGTTAACGTTTAATTTAAGCAACTTCATTTTGCTTAATTCAACCGCATCTCTTTCCGTGTGGGAAAAAAGATAGCGACCCAGTTTGAGGCCCACAATTAGTAAGAAGCGTAAGAAATAAAATATGAAATAAGTACGGAATTACACGAGTTCCAATATTTGTCCATGACGTGTATTATTGATAAAATAATATTGAAACACGATTGCTAAATATTGTTTCAGTGTTGCAACATTGAAAGCCAGAGCGTGATTGTAATTGAAAGTGTGTAAAACGTGCAGTTACAATGCTTCTCGCCTTTGATTCTTGTAATCCATCACTTTATAAAAAGAAAAGCTCGAGTAATCGTTGGAACAATTTATCGGTGTCCCACGATCCCACGATCCGCACACGAAATGGGATTTTAATTTCTGCCGAAAGAACACCAACGAATACGTAAAATCAAACAGATGAATAAATTTCTGCCCCAAGACTCTAAGATTAGCCTATCGATAACTTTCCCACGCTGCTGAACATTTTCTGAACGGTTTGTGGAACGAAACGCGTTCTACACACCGCGTTTTCGGAAAGTCCCTTTGCGAAAACACACTCGGTGGAAAGCGTCAGGTGGTTGCGTAACCCAGCCAGAAATTGCGGCGGATCTGGGCGAGGAAAACTAGGCGGTAGCGCAACTTTTTCGTTTACATAACGGAGCAGCCGCCAGGATATCGGCGCGAGCGTGGGCAAGCGATTTGGCGCGCGGGTATCGATGAGTAACGCAAGTACAAGCCTGAGAAATGCTTTTCGATTAGGTAATACCTTTAACGAACCAAGGCGCATAATGCGCGAAAAGGTGAGATGTTGGGTTTTCATACGTAATTCGCCTTTGCACGATAGATAAACACTATGCCTAGGTGTAAGAATAGCGTTCCTCGCCGCCGACGGCGGGGCTTCATAAGCTGATAAAGGTCACGATCTCTCTCCGAGTCGGCGGTGCGAGCGGGCACGTGTAATTGTACGCTGAATGCACCGATTTCACTAAGTCCGCGCGCGGCAATTACGTGTACTCGGGGCTGCGTAAAGCCGTCTTTGCGAGCGGCTTTCTGCCGAAAGACGGTCTGATGATCCGCGGAACATCGTCGCGAACGCTCGTCTCTTGCGTAATACACGGCATATAAATGCCCACCTATTTCTTTTTCAGTAACTATTCGATGGCCCGTCGATTACGAAAGATTGAGAAACGGTGACATAAGACGCGTATCTTTCGTGCGCGGTATATTTATTTTTTGTGGCTGGAAGTTTTTATATTATGAAATATATAATCGAAATTATATTAACGTCAAGAATTATTTGACGCCAGTACAATAACCATAACTGGCAACGTGTTTTTAACACAGAAAATTTACTAGGCGTCTCACCAATTCGACCACTGAGGCATGTAGAACATTGATTGAAAGCTTAATTATTGTTAAATTATTATCAGGTTCTATCAAAACCCCATCCAAGACACCACGAGGGTAGAATCTTTTGTTTAGGCGGACTGTCGCGGACTTAAAAGCGAAATTTAGCAAAGCATTTTTAATATAACTTAATAAATACGATTGTGGCTCGATTAAGTGTTTCAATTCCGTCACCGTCACTGCTAAATTTTTTTGAAATTTGTTTTCGATATAATCATATCAATAGGAAATAGCTTACTAATTAAAAAAATTTTCCAATATGTGTATGTGAATATTATATTATATATAATATTATATATCATACTCTAGTATGTTTATACTCTAGATGGAACCGGGCAAAATTCATTTCTCGCATTCAAAAACATACACTTACGTTACGTCGTTAATATTAAATCATTAAATCGTTTGCTCCACAAATTTTTGGAAGGCGAAGATTTGCGTGTGCGCCTCACCGATAAATTGAGAGAAACATAAATTGTTATCAAACGGAAGTGACTTGTGTGAACGTTCCATAAAATTCGAATTCATAGACAAGTCTATGTGAGAGATCTAAATGAATTCCGTTCTAAGATTGGATTTAAATAGCAACTTAAACGTGTTACGCAATCCAAATTAGCCTTTATCTCGCCTAATTAATATTTGTTAGCTAAAACTAATTTTTCGAGTAAATTTTGCGTTGTTACTAATTTCAGTTACTATCCGCAGGACTGTACTTTTCATAAATTCAAATTGAATGATCGGAATTGATTCCGCTCCTCGGAAGGACCCCCAGGTGTCCAGGATTAATCTGACCGTTCCACTTTGCTAGACGCAAAGTGCCCTGCTGAGAGGCCGCGATACTTTCTATCTGGAACCTCGAACGCGATACAATTTCACTTGTTCCGCGGTGTTCCTGTACTGCTCCGCCCACGAGAACGGCAGCGTCGTGCCTCTCACCGGCGACGACCGACCGAGGGATAGAATAATAAAAAAAAAAAAATACCGACGGCAGACGCAGGGGAGCGGAGAAAACCGGCGCGTAGGAAATAGTTCCGGGTTCGCGCCTCTTGTGGGACGACGCTGGTCACGCGATTCACGCGCTCGGCTAATAATTAGCGGGGAGACGTAAGGGCTGCCTGGACTCCTCAGGAAGTTGCGCATAGGATATATAGACGCGTCATTAACGCGAGCCTACGCTGCGCGGATTGCGCCTCGCTAAGTCGTTGACAGGTTTTTCGCAAGACATCGGGTTTTAAGATTTACACGTTTTATACTAAGCAAAGAAAAAAGGTTAAAGTGAAAGCTTGATTCTTTTATTATCAGAAGTGCCCAATTATGATTTTCTATTATGTGTCTCAGATATGATTAAAGAAAACGTAAAAGTACGAATACGTAAGACCGATAAAAATTATAACCTGTATATAATACTTGACTTGAAAAGCTCTCGATTATCATTAATACATATTGAAGAAACATAAAAAAAGTTTCTTTATCGCTAATTATTACGACTCACAAAACTATCGAAATTAAATCTGAGCTCAAACTTGTCCCGAATTTTTCAAATTTTTGTCAGAAGAAAATATTAACATTAAACATTTTAATTTAGAAAATCTCTTCGAGATTTTTTCATTGTATGCGTGTCGAACACGAGTGTCGTTGTATTGTGTGTTATCTCTAATTGCTAGGTTTATTTTACAGGTTTGTAATATTTTACATATAAATTTTATCCTATATTTTTATGTTTAATAATCGTAATTCATTCGAAAGCTCTTTTAATGCTCAAGTGCACTACGCAGTTACATGATCAAAAAAGAAATAACTTGAAAAATGAAAAATTCGTGTTCATAGACATTTATGTTTGTGTCAATTTATTGGCGATGTGTACATGCAAATTCTCACTTTCCAAAAATACGCTACGCATTTACTTTAAAGTGTCCATCAGAATTTTTGGAAGGTGAGATTTTACGCTAAGGCCTCATCAATAAATATTAGAACAAATATAAATTGGTACAGATGGAAATAACTGAGCGCGTGTGTATCGTTTATGTTGTCTCATGAAATTTTTAACTTTATATTACACTTTTTAAATATTTAGTATTTTATTTTTATATTTAACGTTTTCGTAACTCGTTTAAAAGCTTTTTCAATGTTAAAATGCACCACGCAGTGTTATATAAAAGGGAACCGTGAAAAATGGAAAATTTGAGTTTATGAGCTCAGTTACTTTCTGTAACAATTTTGTTGTTGCATTGTGTATGTGTATCTTATATAAAAGTATTATACTCATATAGGTATATATACCGTTTCATATCCTAGAATAGACGGAATCAAACGTAATTAATTTCTCGCATTTAAAAATTCACAATTGCTTGTATGTAACGGACGGAAATACAAACGTCTTGCGCCTTTTACATTTACAAAAATTTCAAATTTTTGGAAGGTGAGGCTTTGTCTGATGCGTCTCACCAATGAATTGAGATAAACATAAATTGTTATCAGATGGAAATAACCCATGAATTCGAGTTTTCTATTTTTCAAATTTTCCATTTTTCGATCGTGTAACTTCACATTACACTTTAATATTGAAAGAATTTGCTCTATTAAATTCAAACTTTCGCGAAAAAAAAGTTTATATAAATATAGTAATTATCTATGGAAAGCGCATAAAAACACAAAAACTTATATTTTTCTTAATACTCGAAAAAGGTGCATTTTTAAACATTTTATAAAATACGATGAATATTTTGGAGCTCACCGATCATGTGTACTGTACTGCCATCTAACGCGAATGCAGGAGGAAGCTTGAGTAAAAGATCGCTCGTTCTTGGAGCATTTGACGCCATCTGTAATAATAATAGTAACTGAGCTTTAATTTATAGCAAAAAAAATATTACCAGCAATTGCAAATGTAGAGCGCCTTGCATGTGCACGTTATATACTGAATATAATTTAGTGTTTCAAAAATTTATATTCTATATTCTTTTATTCATATGTAATACTAGCTTTTTCGCCCGCGCTTCGCGCGGGCTCAAAAGCTAGTAAAAGCATGAATCAGATTAGATTTTAGATCAATAACAATGAATCCTGTGCCATTGCATAGTCCTTTCTTGGTATTAAAATTTTCCAAATCTTTCGGGGGAGGCTGCTAAGGAGGTTTTTTTTGGGGGGGATTGTGTTCGCGCGGGCTCAAAAGCTAGTAAAAGCATGAATCAGATTAGATTTTAGATCAATAACAATGAATCCTGTGCCATTGCATAGTCCTTTCTTGGTATTAAAATTTTCCAAATCTTTCGGGGGAGGCTGCTAAGAAGGTTTTTTTGGGGGGGATTGTGACGATGGGGTTTTTTTTAAGTTTTGCTCACCCACGCACCCACCCACGCATTCACACTTTTTGTTTGTTTCATCGGGAACTACTCCTGCATTTGTGGACCGATCTTCTTGCAACCGGTCTTAAAATCTTCCAAATTTTTCGGGGGAGGCTGCTATGGGGTTTTTTAAAGTTTTGCC